>NC_041382.1:603505242-603549331 GCF_002162155.2 Triticum dicoccoides | reverse complement strand
CCGCATGGGCCTCGTGGGCCGCCGGCGGTGCGCGGTGACGGAGGCCATGTGGCGAAGCAGGATTGGAGGAGGGAGGCGGCGGTGCTGACATGGCAGCCTCGGATTGGCCGGGGCGATGAGGCGGCGGCAGTGGACATGTCCGGTGCGGTGCGGGCATATCCGATGGCGCGGTGGAGGTGAGATCTAGGGTTTTGGACCCAAATTTTTGGACGAGGAGCACATATTTATACATAGAAGGAGGTGGGAGTGTCCAAATGAGGTGTAGTTTTCGACCACGCGATCGTGATCCGACGACGGAGGACATGGGATAGGTTTGGATGGGTTATTGGGCCACTTTGAAGGGGTGTTGGGCTGGAACACACACTAGGCCTTTACGGTTCCCCGGTTAATCGTTGGAGTATCAAACGAACTCCAAATGGCACAAAACTTGACAGGCGGTCTACTGGTGGTGTACCAAGGCCGCTTGGCAAATCTCGCTCCACTCCGAGAAAGTTTAACACCCGCTCACGAAAAGAGACAACAGAGGGTGCCGGAGGATGTAGGAGTGCCGGATTGCAAAACGGACAACAGGGAAAATGCTCGGATGCATGAGACGAACACGTATGCAAATGAGATGCACATGATGACATGATATGAAAATGCATGACATGGGGAAAAAGCAAAACAAAGACAAAACCCAACCACGAATCTCATAACTTAAAGTCAAAAATGGCAAGAGTCGGAGTTACGAATATGGAAAGTTACATCCGGGGTGTTACAGTGGGTAACCCAACCGTCCTGCGGGAAAGATTCCTTAGGAATAGGCAGGTTCTTAGGCTGAGGAGGAGGCATTCAATACCCGCTGCCTTTATAAAGGAACCAAGGGTCGTCTTTTTTATGCCAAACTTCTCCTCGGCCTTCCCAACCTCGAGTTCTAGCACCCAAGGTTCGATTTCATTGCTTCAAGCCTCCCCATCATGTCCGAACCCAGCCATCAAGGCCGATGGGTAGCTTCCTCCATTACAGAGGAGGATATTGCAAAGCTTCGGGTGGCCAAATACTTGACTGCGGAGATACACCACGGGCTTCCTGCTCAAGGACAGGTTATTACAACCCCCAGATCTGGCGAGAGGGTCGTATTCATCTCCCACTTCCTCCGAGGGCTGAGGTTTGCTCTTCACCCCTTCGTCCTGGGGCTAAAAGTCATGGAATTGTCACGACATATGTCCTAGCAAAAGGAATTAGTCGTAGGGCCATCGCAACTAGGAAGCTTAAAGGGGTTAATCGGGACAAAGGACACGAGAGGTTTTATACTAGTTCGGCCCCTTACGATGAAGGTAAAAGCCTATGTCTAGTTGTGTTGGAATTGCTAGGATTTCGATGACCAGGGAGCGAATACGCTTTTCCTGGCTTCGAGTTGTTCTTTCTTGCCCTAAGCCGCCGCTGGGTCGTCCCCTTATATACACTGGTTGATGCCTGGCGGCCTACAGAGTCCCGGCCGGTTCATAAAACGTGTCCGGCTCGGTGACTTCATTGTATGCCTTTCTTTACATACGGGGGTTTACAATATTCGGCCTTAAGCCGCCTCTGGGCTTAGGCCTTCTACAAGTCTTAATAAACTATCACCTTGAATATTACTGGGCTCCTTTTGTAACCCGCCATTAGGGTTGACCCGGCACCTCCTGGGCGGGTCTTACCTGGTAGCTATATTCCCAACATTAGGCCCCAGGTTGACTTTGAACTTTGTTCTTTGTCAATCTTCAATACTTAAATGAAATCCATCTTCCTCTCTTTGTAGAAATTCTGTAACCCGCAATGATGTCATCTTCTGAAAACACGAAAAACTGCTCTGACGTCATCCTTAACAGATCTTTATCTTTTAATGTCTTCCGAGAATCGAGGCGTCCGTTTAGTTGGATAATCATTATTCGGGTCTTCCTCGATTTTCGCGCCCGCCTGTTTGCTTATCCCCTTATAAATAGGCACGCCCCGATATTTCTCATTCTTCTCTCTCTTCGTCTTCTTCCTCTCGCAACCCTACGACTGCTCGAGCTCCGCCGCCATCGCAGAGCACCTTGTCTTCGTCGACCTTGGCCGCTGCATCAACCTGAATCGGTCCAGAGAACGGCGGCGACCTCCGCAGAAGATCCGTGGTTGTAAGTGTTCACCTTCCTGCTCCTCAGATCCGCATTAGGGTTTCTAGGTTTCTGTGTGTTCTTCATAGTTCATCACGGTTTCTTTGTAGTTCTTCCACTGTGGCTTCTTCTTGATCCAAAAAGAACATATATTCGTACGGTAGTTGTTTTATGCCCATTCTCGATGCCAACAGATCCCTTTCTCTAGTTCAAAGGCCTCATTAGAACTCATGAACTCATTTGTGCTAGATTTTTAGGTCTAGAATATTTTCCATTTTGAATGACCATTTGATCCAGAATAATATCAAGAAATTAGGAAACTTGTTTGCCTCAACACTTAACCAATTTTGTTTCTGGTTTCCTTCAAATATCTTTGGTCATGGCGGCTTATGACATCGGCTTACTTTTCCCTTATATGACATTAGCCCTTACTTAAGCCGCCATTACTCATTTGCACCATCATCATCACCATTGAATTGAACCGGCACGTTACTTTCTTTTCAGTTCATCTTTTGATCATCATGTCGTCAAAAGCACCGACTGTCTACAACTGGGTCCCCTCCACAGTAACTGAGGATAACTTGAAGGAATTCTTCACCATAGGATTTTTGCTAGGGAAGAATGTTATGTCTTACCGTGCACCTAACCCAGACGAGGAACGGCCTAACCCAAAAGACGGTGAAGTTATTGTCTTCTCTGACCACATGAATCGGGGTTTTTCACCACCCGGCTCAAAGTTCTTCAGAGACGTTCTTCATTTTTTCAAACTCCACACTCAAGATCTTGGTCCCAATTCCATATCCAATATCTGCAACTTCCAAGTTCTCTGTGAGGTGTATCTTCAAGAAGAGCTGACTGTGGAACTCTTCAAGGAGTACTTTTATCTGAACCGCCAAAATGAGTGTACCAATGGCCCTAGCTTGGAACTCGGCGGGATCTCAATTTAGCATCGACAAGGTGCCGTCTTTCCCCTAATAGTCTTACCGAGTCATCCCAAGGATTGGAACCAGACCTGGTTCTATTGCCAAGACACATCTCCAGCCAATGAAAAACCACTTCCGCGTTACGGCGCGGAGCGTCTGGACTCCAAGTTTGTGCTCCCTGATAAGCTTACTGCCGCCGACCGCAAGAAGCTTATCCCATCTATTAAGAGGATTAATGCCTTATTGGGGAATGGCTTAACCGAAGTTGACCTGACCCGTTGCTGGGTCTCATGGCGGGTCATCCCTCTAAGCCGATGATCCAAATTGATGTATGACTATGGCGGAGGCCCAGATGAGTCTCTTCGTCACAGCTCCGTTCAACTAACTGAAGAAGATATTGTTTCAATGTCAACCCTTCTGGTGAACGGCAAATATGAAGACTGCAGTAAAGTCGGGTTAAACCCCTTCTGCAAACTTAACCCGGCGCTAGAGGTAAACAAAACCTGACCTCTTTCTCTTTGTATTTTCCTCAACAGTTTTAAATACCTGCATGACCTTTTATCTTGTTTACTTGTTTACAGGCCAAATCTGACTTCTGTAAAGCCAAGTATGACCATGAAGCCGCCAAGAAGGCTAGAGTCGCGGCCATAGCCGCCAAGAAGATGACCTGGAGGTCCAAGAAGAAAAAGAGCATCGTTGAGGACCTGTTAAAGCTTGGTGATGATTCTGAGTCGGAGGTAGCCCTTGACTCCCTTGGCCAGTTTTTTAGTAACCTTATTGACACTGACTATTGCCAGGACGACACGGGGGCTAGTTAAGCCGTAGAAGAAGAGGTAACTATTTCCTCCGACTCAGCCCATTTGCCAAGACAGAAACTTCGACTGGTAACCCGGAAAGTAAGGTTTCCGCACCCTTTAGCCTATTTAGACCCTCATTTTCTTTTGAAAAAGCAGCAACATGAGAGCCACCGTCAGGCCCAGAACGACGATGAACCGCCTTCCATTGTACAACAAACTCCTCAAAAATGCCAGAATGAGGTCTCTTTTATCTTCATCTTCTGCTTTTATTAATGAGTCTATTCTCTTGCATTACTAACTTTAGTTTACCTTTGCAGGAGGTTTCTCGCTCTTCTGGCGACTCATCTCAAACGCAATTTTCGGCCTTCAAGAGTGCCCCTAGGTAAGGGGGAAAAATCATTTTTCCTCTATGTCTTTAAAAACTACATCATTGCACTAATTGTCTCATAAAATCTTGCTTAGTGGTCAAGCCAAGTCCAAGAAGGCCAAAGTGGTTAAACCGGCGGAAGACCCGTCAGTTCTTGCACCTGAACCGGCCATGACAACTTCTCCCCCTCGAACTGAAGCACCAGAAGACCCAGCTGTTGATACTCAATTAGACCCTCCTGAGCCGTCAGCTGATGCTACCATTGTTAAACCCTCTACTGCCAGACCATCCAGTTCAGCTAACTCGCCATCATCTTCTGATCATGACGTTCTGATCACTGGTAGCCGTTTTGTTGAACCGGGGACTCCCACTGTTTTAGCTTGGAACACTGCTAAACAAGAAGCCTTGGAGAGACAGAAAGTGTGTTTCGATATCTCTCACTACACTCATCTCAATGCTAGTGACATATTGTCCGACTATCTTAGCCATGTTCACTCTAGCTGTGAGTCAGAAATTGAGATGGTCAAGCAACTGCAGCTGAAATATGAGGTATGTTCTCCGGTTTACTTATACTCTGCCAGCCCCCAAGTCTTCAGATGATGAACCTGAATGATCTGGAGACTTTATGATATAGATTGATACTTTCTCTCTAAGTTTTTCAAAAGTCCAAAAAAATAGTGTAAACATCACCTGTAGTCCCCAAGGGCCGGCTCAATTTATCATAAATGAACCGGTACTTAACTTCATAGCTGTCTTTTGCCAGTCCCAATAAATATTGTAATCCGGTTTAATCTTGAGAAACTTTCTGAATATCATGCATTAGCCCCCAAGTGCCAAGTGTTGTTACTATGTAAGGCACTTGGGACTTGAAATATATAAGAGTCATAAGAAATTGCTTTGGCAGACATTAGCCCCCAAGTGTCAAGTGTTATTACTTTGTAAAAACACTTGGGCTTCAAACATATAAGTCATAAAAGATTGTTTTGGCAGACATTAGCCCCCAAGTGCCAAGTGGTATTGCGGTGCAAATTACTTGAGACTTGAATCTTTATAACTTTTAGTTTAAGCCTTGACACACCTGTGTATGTTTTGTAGAACATCTGAATTGGGCTCCCAATTAACTGATGCAAAGACCTGGCTGGCAGATCAAGAGACAGAATCAAGTCTGCTGATTCTAAGCTTCAATTGAGTCTTTCTGAGACGGAAAAATTGAAAACCAGCTTGATTGCCAAAAACAAATCCTGGGCCGAAGAAAAGACGTTGCTGATACAACGTGCTGAAAAAGCTGAAGCGGCTCTTGAGGAGTTTACCACAGAGCTTACCGGCTTAAAGAACCGGGTGTCTCAAATGGTTTCCGCCATCTTTGGTAAGCCATCTGTACTGATCTTTTATACCTTCTTTTGACCCAGAATATAAACTGCCTGCTGACCCCTTGTTTAAAAAATATGTGCAGGTCCGCGAAGCAAAAATCTGAGCCAAGATAATGTGACCAAACTGAAGGCGGTTTACACCTTAGTGGAGCAGTTGTATACTGGCGCTCAACGAGCACTTGCTGCTATCTCTCCTGCCAACCAAGGACCCAATCGGTTGAGCGATGTCTTGAAGAAATTGTCAATCTTACCCGCCAGGTTTCAAGAGGTCAAACGATCATGTGCCAGATCCGGAGCCTTGACTGCCCTGAGCCGCTCCAAAGCCTCGGTGCCAGATCTAGACCCGGTGGATGTAGCTAGGGGGTACCCTACTGTGAAGGAAGACGGGTCTCTATTTGAGCAGGATGACTTCATTGCCTCCGTGAGGGGAGTTCGACCTCAAGCCACCGTTCTTGGAGATGAGACCAACGTTGATAAATATCAGCCGGGTTTTGATTTGGAGAATAAGAAGATGGCGACTCCCTCTTATAAAGTGAAGGATCTTATCCCGCCGGTTCGCCAACATACATTTGCCCCAGAGATTGACCCGGCCGGCTTAATTGATGATGAGGCTGAGTTTATTGCTCTGGACGTCTTTCACTGGTCTAATTTCGGCTTTCAACCAGTGGAGGGAGATGAACCGTCCAGGGGGGAGTCGTAACCATCTGAACAATCCTACTTTTAGCTTAGGACCTGTCTTAATAGAGAAAAACGGTAACCTTTTGGGCTCTTAATGCCTTGTAATAGGTTAGTGTAAAAACCTACATATTTTGCCTATGCCATCGTGCATAAGATGCGGTGTGACTCTTTGCTCCGAATGTCAATATATGCGTCACATCTATGGTTACATCTGCAATGTTTTAACTACGCTCCTACAAAAAATGAAAGAGTTGGTCTGGCGGCTTAACACCGGAGTCAAAAACACACGGTATATGTCTTTATTTGAAATATAAATAAGGATGAAAAAACCATGTTCATGAACAACACCGTCATACCTGTGTTTCTGGACTGCCGGTTTTCATGATCCGGATGATGAGGTTGATGACCCAATCTTTTTGAAAAGTCAATGCTTCCATACACCTGATGACTATCATGCCTTTGGCAGCTTATTGTCAAATAACCAAGCCGGCTTAAATAAAAACCATACTAATAATTTAAATGAGACAATAAAAAACCAATACGACAAAATAGCAGATCTCAGGCAACATAAATTTGGGGGTTTCTGATTCGAATACGATAAGTAAACCGGACCAAAGGGGTTAAGCTATGATTCGAATACGATCATATAGCCCCCAGTGGATTTGGCGTTGCGCTGATCAAGAGGGTACCGACAGCTATGTTCTCTTGGGTTCGAATACGACCTATGTTTGAACAGGATGCCCCCAAATGACCTTGAGAGGGTTCTAACGACCCTGATTCGAATACGATCCAAGTCGGACCCAAAAGGGTTTTTGCTATGATTCGGATACGATCAAGAAGCCCCCTAGTGAGTTTGGCTTTGAGCCGATCAAGAGGGTTACGACAGCTATGTTCTCTTTGGTTCAAATATGACCTATGTTCGAACAGGAAGCCCCCAAGTGACCATGAGGTTTACAGCTAGATTTGAATACAATCATAAGCCGGACCAAAAAAGGTGAAGCTAGATTTGGATACGATCAGCCCCCTTTCTGGTCATTTTCAAACAATAAAAATAATAAGGATATATGATCATTGAAAGGGAAGAAAAAAGGACAGAGGTCCTGCTTTATTACTTATCATGATATATACAATGTCAAAGTATGTATATGACGAGAGCCGATGGCTTAAGTATAGTATGGCTGAAGTTGAGCAATGTTCCACGGCCGGCGGGTCTCCTCCTCCGACTTACGTGAGTCTTTGTGCTCTCGAACGTCAATGAGGTAATATGACCCGTTGTTTAAGTTCTTGCTGAACACAAAGGGTCCTTCCCAAGGCAGGGATAATTTGTGTGCATCAGACAGATCCTGGATGATCCGGAGTACCAGGTCACCTTCTTGAAAGGTTCTGGACTTAACCCGGCGGCTGTGATAACGGCGCAGGTCCTGTTGATAAATTGCTGATCGAGCCGCTGCCAAGTCTCTCTCCTCATCTAACAAGTCAAGTGCATCCTGTCGGGCTTGTTCGTTATTAGCTTCAATGTAAGCCGCCACGCGAGGCGAGTCATGACGGATGTCACTGGGCAGCACTGCTTCCACCCCATAAACCATGAAGAAAGGTGTATAACCTGTACACCTGTTAGGAGTGGTGTTGATACTCCACATCACCGAGGGTAATTCCTCTACCCAACAACCCGGCGTCCGTTGTAAGGGAACCATAAGCCTGGGCTTGAGACCTTTTAAGATTTCTTGATTTGCCTTCTCAGCCTGACCATTGGATTGCGGGTGAGCTACGGAAGAAACATCAAGCCGTATATGCTCACGTCGACAAAACTCCTCCATAGCCCCTTGGGACAAATTAGTGCCATTATCAGTGATAATGTTGTGTGGAAAACCAAAGCGAAAGATCACCTTTTTCATGAACTGAACCGACGTGGCTGCATCACACTTACTCACTGGCTCTGCCTCAACCCATTTTGTGAAGTTGTCAACTGCCACTAAAAGATGTGTCTTTTTATCCTTAGACCTTTTGAAAGGTCCAACCATGTCAAGCCCCCAGACTGCAAACGACCAAGTGATTGGAATCATCCGCAACTCTTGAGCCGGCACATGCGCTTGTCGTGCAAATTTTTGACATCCATCACACCTACTGACCAGATCCTCTGCATCAGCGTGAACCGTCAACTAGTAAAAACCATGACAAAAAGCTTTGGCCGCAAGAGACATTGACCCGGCATGATGACCACAATCCCCTTCATGGATCTCATGGAGTATTTCTTGACCTTCTTCAGGAGACACAACGCTGAAACGCTCCAGTGATGCTGCGATGATACAACTCCCCGTTAGAAATCGTAATTGACTTGCACCGTCGGGTTATCTGTCGGGCCAGGGTCTCGTCCTCTGGCAACTTGCCCCGGGTCATGTAGGCCAAGAACGGTATTGTCCAGTCTGGAATAACATGAGTAGCTGCCACTAACTGGGCTTACGGGTCAGGAATGGCCAAATCTTCCTCTGTAGGCAACTTAACCGACGGGTTATGTAAAACATCAAAAAGGTGGTAGGGGGTACCGGCTTACGCTGAGATCCCAACCGGCTTAAGGCATCGGCTGCTTCATTCTTTCTGCGGTCAATGTGCTCCACTTGATAACCCTTAAAATGCCCTGCAACAGCGTCGACCTCGCGGCGATAAGCCGCCCTGAGAGGATCTTTGGAATCCCACTTGCCTGACACCTGTTGAGCCACCAAATCTGAATTGCCAAGGCACCGGACCCGGCTCAGACTCATCACTTTAGCCATTCGAAGACCATAGAGCAGGGCTTCATATTCTGCTGCGTTGTTAGTACAAGGAAACATCAATTGCAGCACATAACAAAACTTTTCACCTCGGGGAGAAGTTAAAACAACTCCAGCCCCGAGCCTTCCAACTGTCTGGACCCATCAAAATTAATCGTCCAATATGTGTTGTCTGGTTTCTCTTCTGGCATATGCAACTTTGTCCAGTCATTAATGAAGTCAACCAGCGCATAAGATTTGATCGCAGTATGTGGCACATACTTCAAACCATGAGACCCAAGTTCAATGGCCCACTTGGCGACTCGTCCAATAGCTTATCTATTTTGAATGATGTCTCCTAAAGGAGCAGAGCTAACCATAGTGATTGGGTGACCCTGAAAGTAATTTTTGAGCTTCCGGCTTGCCATGAACACCCCATAAATGAGCTTCTGCCAATGTCGATATCTTTGTTTAGATTCAATCAGCACCTCACTGATGTAGTAAACCGTCCGTTGGACCGGATGTTCCTTGCCAGCCTCCTTGCGCTCCACCACAATGGCCACACTAACATCACGTGAGTTAGCAGCTACATATAATAACAATGGCTTTTTCTCAACCGGAGCAGCAAGAATCGGCGGTTCAGCGAGCTGTTTCTTCAAATCCTCAAAAGCAGAGTTAGCTGCATCACTCCAGACAAAGTCATCCGCCTTTTTCATCATTTGATACAAAGGCATCGCCTTCTCCCCTAATTGGCGTATGAACTGGCTTAAGACAGCAACGCGACCCGCCAGCCGCTGAACATCATTGATGCACACCAGTTTGGCCAGAGACGTGATTGCCATAATTTTCTCCAGGTTAGCCTCAGTACCTCTGTTAGACACCAAAAACCCAAGAGTTTGTCTGCTAGGACTCCAAAAACACACTTGGCCGGGTTAAGCATCATCTTGTAGACCCGAAGGTTATCAAAGGTCTCCTTCAGATCTGTTACCAATGTTTCCTCTTTTCTGGACTTCACCACTATATCATCCACATAAGCATGAACATTATGCCCAATATGATTATGAAGGCAATTCTGCACACACCGTTGATAAGTCGCCTGGGCACTCTTAAGCCCAAAGGTCATAGATACATAGCAGAAGGCTCCAAACAGAGAGATGAAAGCTGTCTTCTCCTGGTCCTTGACTGCCATCTTGATCTGATGATAACCTGAATAGGCATCCAAAAAACTCAAACGCTCACAACCCGCCGTAGAATCAATGATTTGATCAATATGAGGGAGAGCAAAAGGGTCAGCCGGACAAGCTTTGTTCAAATCAGTGTAATCCACACACATACGCCAGGTGCCGTTCTTCTTGAGTACCAGCACCGGGTTAGCTAGCCACTCTGGGTGAAAAACCTCCACAATGAACCCGGCCACCAAGAGCCAGGCCACCTCTTCTCCGATAGCCTTGCGTCGTTCCTCGTTAAACCGTCAAAGAAACTGCATGACCGGCTTAAATTTTGGATCAATAAGAGTGTGCTTAGCGAGTTCTCTCGGGACACCCGGCATGTCAGAAGGTTTCCATGCAAAGATGTCCCGGTTCTCACAGATGAACTTGGTGAGTACGCTTTCCTATTTTGGATCCAAGTTGGCACTGATCATGAACTTCTTGGATGAGTCGCCATGCACAAAATCAACCGTTTTGGTGTCATCATCTGACTTGGATTTCAACACCGGGTCATGCTCCTTAGTTGGCTTCTTTAAAGACGTCATGTCTGCCAGGTCAATGTTGTCTTTATAAAACTTCAATTTCTCTGTCGCACAAACAGACTCAGCATAAGCGGCATCACCTTCTTCACATTCCAGGGCTATTTTCCGGCTTCCATGTACTGTAATGGTGCCTTTATAACCCGGCATATTGAGCTGCAGATATACATAACACGGCCGAGCCATGAACTTGGCGTAAGCCGGCTGTCCAAACAGAGCATGATACGGGCTTTTGATCTTAACCACTTCAAAAGTTAACTTCTCAGCCCTGGAATCATATTCATCCCCAAAGGCTACTTCCAGTTCAATCTTACCAACTGGGTATGCCGACTTACCAGGGACAACACCATGAAAAACAGTGTTGGATTGTTTAAGACTCTTATCAGTCAACCCCATACGACCACACGCCTCATAATAGAGGATGTTGATGCTACTGCCTCCGTCCATGAGCACCTTAGTGAACTTATATCCACCAACCTGAGGTGCCACCACCAAGGCCAAGTGACCCGGATTATCAACCCGGGGAGGATGATCTTCTCTGCTCCACACAATAGGTTGTTCTGACCACCTCAAATAACGTGGAATCGCCGGCTCAATGGCATTGACAGCCCTCTTATGAAGCTTCTGGTCCCTCTTGCATAAACTAGTGGTAAATACATGGTACTGCCCACTATTCAACTGTTTTGGGTTGCTCTGATATCCGGACTGTTGCTGCTGATTACCTTGGTCGGGTTGTAGATTATAACCTCCCTGGTTACCCAGATGGCCCTGACCATGGAAACCGCCTCCTCTTGAACCGCTGCTCGGGCCATGAAAGCCACCTCCGCCTGAACCGCTGCCAGGCCCGTGACTACCATCAAACGTGTTGGAATTTTTAAATGCCTTCATGATCGTACAGTCCTTCCACAGATGGGTAGCTGGCTTCTCCCGGGTGCCGTGTCTTGGACAAGGCTCATTCAATAGTTCCTCGAGGGTGGGACCTGACCCGCCTGACCGAGGGGGTTGCCTACCCTTGCGTCGTTGGTTGTTTCCCTATTGCATTGGTGTTAGCCACAAATTCGTCAGCCTTACGTTTATTACCTCCTTGATTTGCCGGGTTATGCTGGTGACCCTTGCCGTTGTCGTTCTTCTTTCCCTTCCCTGTTTTTTCTTCATCAGACATGGGATCCTTGGTACTGTCAGAATCAGCATATTTGACTAGGGCCGCCATCAACTGACCCATGTCATTGCAGTCACGCTTGAGCCGCCCTAGCTTCTGCTTCAGAGGTTCAAAACGGCAATTTTTCCCCAACATTAAGACTGCCGAGCCGGCATCCATCTTATCAGATGAATGTATTATCTCCTTGACCCGGCGCACCCAATGGGTCGTGGACTCACCTTCCTCTTGCTTACAATTAGTTAGGTCCACGATTGACATAGGTTGTTTGCATGTGTCCTTGAAGTTCTAAATGAACCGGGACTTTAATTCCGCCCATGAGTCGATGGAATTGGGGGGCAATCCTTTCAATCAAGTGCGAGTCGTTCCATCCAACATCATAGTGAAATACTTAGCCATTGTTGCATCGCTGACTTCCAACAGCTCCATCGCCATCTCATAACTTTCAATCCAAGCCCCAGGCTGCAAGTCGGCCGTGTAATTAGGCACCTTACGAGGCCCCCTGAAGTCTTTTGGCAAGCGCTCATTACGTATAGCTGGCACCAGGCAAGGGACACCTCCTGTTCTTGTGGCTACTCCTGCCTCAACAGAGGTTGCCGGAAAAGCCTGATGAGCCACCTGCTCAGCTGCCAGTTGAACCGCCCGCTCAGCCTCTTGACGAAACCTCTCCTGATCCGCCAAGTTAAGGGCTCCACGCTGTGCTGGCTCATGCCTGCGCGGTTGGTTACGGCGTTGAGCGTTGCTCGACATAGCGGCTGAGTCCATATGCCTGCTATAGCTCAGGCTCCGGCGTGGGCGAGGGGTTGAATAGATTCTGTCTCGACTGTAAGAGTACGCATCTTCCTGCGCCAGAGCCGTCTGAAGAAGTTCTCTCACCCTTCGTATTTCGATTGCTATCGGAGAGTCGCCTTCCATCGGGAGAGCCGCCAAACAAGCCGACGCAGCAATGAGATTCTCCAAAGGATTGGAAAAGTGACCCGGTGGTATTGGTGTATAATGAGGCGAAGCGGTATTCATACGAGGCAGTTCCATGGCCCGCGGCTGAACCGGCGCTCCGGGTGTCGTGATCCGATTTGCCTCCGGCGGGTTACTTGGACCGGCCCCGGGTGTGTGGAAAAGGTTCCTAGGATCGAACATCAGAGGTAGACGTGACTGAGTTTTCCGGTGCCTTCTCCTCAAGACCTCGTTTGACGCGTTCAGATCCACCGAGAGCCGGAAAGTCTCCGCTTGAAGCTGCTGAGCATGAGCTTCCAAAGCCGCCCACTCCGCGGCCATCCTAACCTCTTCTGCTGCTAAATTTTCCTTGGCCTGTGCCATCTCTTCGCGCACCCGTGCCACCTCCGTGTCATGCTGAGCCTTATCCGCCGGCTCCACCACAGCAGTCAATAGAGCCGTCAACTATCCATGAGGTCCATTAGCATCTGAGCCGGGGTGCGCGCGGCGTCTCGTGACCCGGCTGCTGCCGACCCGGTGGTTATTGCTGCCGCAGCCGTAGAGTTCTTCCTGGGTTGAGTGCCAGCCATGAAAACTCCGGCTCAATTCAGCGGCTCAGAGAGGTCCAGAATACTACTGCCATCAGAACATCCCCCAAGCATGCCATCTTGTAGCTGATACAAAGAATCTGTCTTGCCTGAGGATGACTCACCGTCGGAACAGATGGCTGTCTCACCGCCATCCACAGATCCTTCAGAAAACTCACCTCCATGGATGCAACCCATGAAGGCACGCTTTATGGCGGGTTGGGCCCGGGCGGATCTCGCACGCTGAGCCGTCTCGATGATGTTGGTGCAGACGTATGGCTCAGGGCCCGATTCACCGATTCGGCTGATGAAGACATGAATTCCGCCGAAGGGGACCCGGTACCTGTACTCAATTGAGCCGGCCTCGGGGCCCCAGCCTTCGTTGTCGATGTAGAGTTTGCCGCGACGACTCTTGGTCATACGGCCCACAGCATATCCCTTGAGCTCTTCGAAGTTGCACTTCAAGAACTCCGATCCACCATGCGCTGACCCCACGGTGGGCGCCAACTATCGTGGAATTTTCACGGCAGATGTCCTAGCAAAAGGACTTAGTCGTAGGGCCATTGCAACTAGGAAGCTTAAAGGGGTTAATCGGGACAAAGGACACGAGAGGTTTTATACTAGTTCGGCCCCTTATGATGAAGGTAAAAGCCTACATCTAGTTGTGTTGGAATTGCTGGGATTTCGATGACCAGGGAGCGAATACGCTTTTCCTGGCTTCGAGTTGTTCTTTCTTGCCCTAAGTCGCCGCCGGGTTGATGCCTGGCGGCCTATAGAGTCCCGGCCGGTTCATAAAACGTGTCCGGTTCGGTGACTTCTTTATATGCCTTTATTTACATATGGTGGTTTACAATATTGGGCCTTAAGCCGCCTCTGGGCTTAGGCCTTCTACAAGTCTTAATAAACTATCACCTTGAATATTACTGGGCTACTTTTGTAACCCGCCGTTGGGGTTGACCCGGCCCCTCCTGGGAGGGTCTTACCCGGTAGCTATATTCCCAACACTAATGTTTTATTACGGACTAGATTTTCATGATCTAGCCCCGGACTCCTTCCTCCACGTCTCGGCGTTTATCATCACATGCGAGGCCTTCCTCCAAGTCCCCCCACACTTCGGCTTATGGCTCAAGACCTTTAGTGTGAAGACGAAGGTAATTGATGGGGAACAGGAAGAGTGTGGTGGTGTTGTAGTGAGCAAACTTACGAACACCCCTTGGCCAAAAGGCTCTTTCACCGAAACCTCCAACCAATGGCAGCGAGAGTGGTTTCATGTCACGGAACTCCGTAGTACCAAGTGGGAAGCTATACCTGTGTTCCGTTTCGGCCCTCCACCATAGCTTGCATCATGGATTAATAAGGGGCTGGACTAGGGATCAGTTGATGAAGTACAGACTCTACAGAGCCGCATCCGAATCCACCTTGAGAGAAACATCGATCTTGTCAACGTGATTCAAGTGATGCTAGTTCGCCAAATCCTGCCATGCCAGCGCAGGTCTCGCCGTATCTGGGAGCTTAATCCAGAAGGATCACGAACCCTCCAACACTTTTTCGGCACTACGCATGAAGGGATGTAGAAGTTGTTTTTCGGGAAGCGAAAACATTGGCCGGACACTACTGAGGACGCTGGCCTTAACTGCAACCGTCCGGATACCCCGGTAAGCACTTGTCTCCCGAACACTTTGCAATTACGCATACCATAATATGGTACTGAGCAAGCTATCTTCTTCCAGGGATGGATAAAGAAGGCAGAACTAATTATGTGTTCGGCCCGTCTTCCCGAAGGCCCAGCGAATCCTGTTCTAACATGGATGCTGGCCCTGGCACCACACCATATGCCTGTGAAGGAGGGCGGGGCGGAGAGTGGGAGAACCAAAGATGGCCCCTATTCCAAGGGTACATCGGACATTGTGTCCGGAAGAATCAAAATTCCCTCATCCGAAGACAAAAGTGAAGGGGGGCGCTGTCTCCTCCCCTCATGGGAAGAAAAGGACCACCTTTGAAGATTTGGAGAAACAGGTTCCTAAGCGAGGCAAGATGCCTCTGTTGGGTGGCTCGGGCTTGGAGGACGTCGAAGCACGGTCTCATGACAACGACAAGCCTTGGGCCAAATCGTAAGCGAACAAGGATGTTTTTAAACATATCCCATTCTTTTCTTGTAATGCATGGAATATATGTTTTTGCAGCTCGGCACGCAGTCTTCTGCAACAATGATGTCTACTACACAACCTTCTTCTTGTAGACGTTGTTGGGCCTCCAAGTGCAGAGGTTTGTAGGACAGTAGCAAATTTCCCTGAAGTGGATGACCTAAGGTTTATCAATCTGTGGGAGGCGTAGGATGAAGATGGTCTCTCTCAAACAACCCTGCAACCAAATAACAAAGAGTCTCTTGTCTCCCCAACACACCCAATACAATGGTAAATTGTATAGGTGCACTAGTTCGGCGAAGAGATGGTGATACAAGTGCAATATGGATAGTAGATATAGGTTTTTGTAATCTGAAAATATAAAAACAGCAAGGTAACTAATGATAAAAGTGAGCACAAACAGTATTGCAATGCGTTGAAACAAGGCCTAGGGTTCATACTTTCACTAGTGCAAGTTCTCTCAACAATAATAACATAATTGGATCATATAACTATCCCTCAACATGCAACAAAGAGTCACTCCAAAGTCACTAATAGCGGAGAACAAACGAAGAGATTATTGTAGGGTACAAAACCACCTCAAAGTTATCCTTTCTGATCGATCTATTCAAGAGTTCGTAGTAAAATAACATGAAGCTATTCTTTCCGTTCAATCTATCATAGAGTTCGTACTAGAATAACACCTTAAGACGCAAATCAACCAAAACCCTAATGTCACCTAGATACTCCAATGTCACTTCAAGTATCCGTGGGTATGATTATACGATATGCATCACACAATCTCATATTCATCTATTCAACCAACACAAAGAACTTCAAGGAGTGCCCCAAAGTTTCTACTGGAGAGTCAAGACGAAAACGTGTGCCAACCCCTATGCATAAGTTCACGAGGTCACGGAACTCGCAAGTTGATCACCAAAACATACATCAAGTGGATCACGTGATATCCCATTGTCACCACAGATAAGCACATGCAAGACATACATCAAGTGTTCTCAAATCCTTAAAGACTCAATCCGATAAGATAACTTCAAAGGGAAAACTCAATCCATTACAAGAAAGTAGAGGGGGAGAAACATCATAAGATCCAACTATAATAGCAAAGCTCGCAATACATAAAGATCGTATCACCTCAAGAACACGAGAGAGATAGAGAGAGAGATCAAACACATAGCTACTGGTACATACCCTAAGCCCCGAGGGAGAACTACTCCCTCCTCGTCATGGAGAGCACCGGGATGATGAAGGTGGCCACCAGAGAGGGATTCCCCCCTCCGGCAGGGTGCTGGAACGGGTCTAGATTGGTTTTTGGTGGATACAGAGGCTTCTGGTGGTGGAACTCCCGATCTATTCTGCTCCCTGATGTTTTTAGGGTATATGGATATATATAGGCGAAAGAAGTCAGTCAGGGGAGCCACGAGGGGCCCACGAGGGGGGCGCGCCCAGTGGGGGCAGGCGCGCCTCCCTGCCTCGTGTCCACCTCAAAGCTTCCTTGACTTCAACTCCAAGTCTCCTGGATCATGTTCGTTCCAAAAATCACGCTCCCGAAGGTTTCATTTCGTTTGGACTCCGTTTGATATTCCTTTTCTGTGAAACACTGAAACAAGGGAAAAAATAGAAACTAGCACAGGGCTCTGGGTTAATTGGTTAGTCCGAAAAATAATATAAAAGTGTTTAATAAAGCCCATAAACATCCAAAATATATAATATAATAGCATGGAACAATCCAAAATTATAGATACGTTGGAGACGTATCAAACAATCCTCTTCTTCGGGGGACCTTCTCCCCGAGATGATGGAAAGCGAGATGCCTCCACCGGTTTCTCCGCCCAATAGGGCGGACGACTTCGAGGTGTCGTCGCGGAGGGTCTCCCCCGACCAACAGGTGGTGCAAGGGACGATGAAGACATTACCCGAAGGTGATACTTCGGTGGCCCAGGGTCCGGGGACCAATAATGAAGGCCCCGAACAATCCGGATAGAGCCGGATACAAATAAACGGGTCCCTTAAGAGGGCGGCCGTACTCCTAAGGCAGCCTCCAGAGACCCAGAGGCGCCAGATATCTTGACGAGCATGCTACGGCAGGCGTCCATCTCAGAGGAACATCGTACCTTGATGGGCACGGTGGTTAAAAAGGTTCTGTCCGCGAAGAGCGGATTGAATGAGGCCTTTGTGAGCCTACTAAGAGGCTTTGAGGTTTGTACTGTAATATGTGCAATAGTGTTTTATTCGCGAGATACACCTATGTATAGATAGTATCCCCTGAGACTCTGATTGGCTTCCCGAGGGAGGCGATCGGAGGATCAAAAGATATGCCCAGGAAATAATATGATTAATTGGAACACAGGCTGTGACCTCGCCGGAAACTGCCCGGACTGTAGACGTTGTGGATTTACAACACAAGATTGATGAGGCGGATAATGATATCGCGCTTATCAACAGGCGTCTTGACGATTCGCAAGGTATGTATTCGGAGCAATCATTACATATACATGTTTGTAATATAAGCGTGACGCTGAAAGTTGCATACTGGAATATATATGGCTGCAGATGGTGGTGCCGCCATTGAAATTCTTTGGGCGGAGCTAGCCCGGGCAAAGGAGCAGGCCCGGTTTAGTAATGCGGCTGCCAAAAAGGCATCGACTGAGTTAAAAGCCGAACAAGCTACTCGGCGCCAAGACGAGGAGAAAATATCCACGATGGCACTCGAACTGAAAAATGCTACTAGCCGTTGTGAATTCCTAGAGAAGGATAATAAAGCCAAAACAGCTGGGCTTGACAAGGCCTTGCGAGAGGCGAAGGAAGCGCGGTCCGAATCTAGAGCGGCCCATGAGGAGATCCGGCAAGCTGGGGAAATTGCGGCTGGTAAGCCCTTTTTGCTACAGACTAAGTTCGGCGATCCAAACTATGCTCAGCTTAACCAAATGTGGAGTTCTCCAGACGAGTTTTTAGACTTGCCGAAGAGTTCTTCCGATGCGGCACAGTTTTACCAAGCGCAAGATGGCGCATCGAAGTGCCCTCTGCTGCTGAATGAACAGATGTCCCAATGGGACGAGCTTCATAGGATATCTGCTGCTGTGGCCGACTAAGCCTATTCCGAATAGCTACTTCGGCTTGGTGCAGCGGCTTGTTGATGCGGCGCCGCGTATCGATGCTGTTAAGTGTTTGACGTGCATTGAGGGTGCACGGATGGCCTTTGCCCGTGTCAAGACATAGTGGGGGAAAATGAAGGCCATCGATGTTGCGGCGAAGAGTCCACCCAAGGGCAAGGACCATCACGCACTGAAGCATTATTTTGAGGACGTCTTAGAGGCTGCCCGCTTGATAGAGGGTCAATGCTCGAAGGACATAATATTCGAGTGAGGTGTATGGGAATTGTAAAAGACAATTTTATAGTTAATCTATTTTTATGTTTTGCTCGAAAGCTTGTGTTCCTCCTGTGCGGCCGTTTTAATATAAGCTGAAAGTTTTCTAGTCATCGGCTTCAGCCCCCTTGTAGGAAGTACGGGGGTGTTTGGAAAAGCATTTAATCACTCTTGATCCAACGGCTTGGTCCATGAAGGAGGTGATAATGCGGCGAACCAGGCAATCAGACTATAGGGCATTAACACTTTCACTTCACCATAGGAGTTTTATAGGGGGGACTACAATATAGCCACTGGTAAGCATACGGCTTATTCCAATATGGTGCGTTACATATATGACCTGAAGAAAAAGGGTCCTTCGTGTGATACGGGGGGAATCGCGACAGATTCTGATAAGTCATCGAGTGGTTGACCAGCTCTCGCAGCATCGTGACAGTCGGTTTTCGGCTTTCTCTACTGAGATGCTTGACCAGATGAACCGGAAGCACAACCGCAGTAGTTCTCCCTTTACTACCTTAGTCGATAGAGCGGAACGTAAGGTAGCAAGCACAGGAGCCGGGCAACCCAACCATTGACCCAAGACATGATTCGGAGCTGATGCATATAAGGCCAAACTCGCGACACTGAAGTACGCTGTAAAGCTGTTCGGACTTTGTTGGCAACTCATTTGTTTCCATACCGAGCCCCTGGCAGGTTCTGCCAAGGCATATCTATGAAACAACCATAGGGGCCATATTCATTTGCGAAAAGACACGAATGATTAATTCGGATGATGTTTACTGGGACCTGAGCGGTATGCCAATGGTTACTTTATATATATATAAACACCTCAACCCCGGCTATTTGACATGCCCGGGGTCGAAGGCAGAGGAAAAGGCATATTATAGGCTCGAAATAAAGAGTGCAGTCTACAAGAAGTTTATTTTGGACCTCCTATTGCATGTTTGCGCCACCTGTCCTCGACGAGGGGAATCCTTGACGGAAGTAGCCCCTTAGGTGAGTGTACGGATCCGAACTCCGATGGAGTCAGTTTAGATTTTTGTCCTTTGTGTCACCTGTTTTTAAGAGATAATGAAGAAAGAAAAAAAGGAAAGTAGATAAAAAATGTTACGGGAATGCTTGCTGGCTTGTCCGTATTATGCTTCCGCCAATGCCCATGGTATCTTAAGTATGTAGTGACGTATGCGCGGTACAAATTTTGCGGGTATATGAGGTGGGAGCCGAACTGCTATTTCCGCTCCGGGGTTGATCGGTCCTTGGGGGCAAATTGCTTCTGACCCCCGGTATTTGGTTCATGAACCTCTCCGTCGTCCCTATCGCCTGGCGGCCTCCTCCCCTTGTGTTCGGCGTTGAGCTTGCCGGCATGCTTGAAGACCCAACAGCTTATGTTGGTATGGTTGGTTGGTTTATCGGGGTGGCCGTGAATCTGGGAGGATCGGTCCAGTATCTTGTCTAGGTTGGATGGTCCGTCTCTGTTCGCCTTGAATGGCTTTTTCTGTTGACCGGGCTTGGGATTGCTGAATCCGGCGTTGACCGCTGTGTCGCGTGATCTTTCATTATCATTGTGACTGTTGTGTTTGCTTCGTCGTGGCTTGCCATTGCCGTCTCGGATTTCAGAAGTGCCCGAGTCGCTGGCGTTGTTGCTTCTACGAGCGAGCCAGCTGTCTTCTCCCGCACAAAAGCGGATCATTAGAGCGGTAAGGGTTGTCATGGATCTAGGTCCTTCTTGACCGAGGTGGCGTGCAAGCCATTCATCCCGGACGCTGTGTTTGAAGGCCGCAAGGGCTTCCGCATTTGGACAGTCGACGATTTGGTTCTTTCTAAGTAAGAACCTAGTCCAGAGCTTCCTGGCTGACTCTCCAGGCTGCTGGACAATGTGACTTAAGTCATCGGCGTCCGATGGCCGGACGTATTGTAAGTGCATCTAGTGCCACCCCTAGTTGGTTTTGGAGTATTGACGACAAACCTAGTTGAGGGACTAATGTGTTTGTGAGAATTGCAGGAAAACACAGGTAGAAGTCCCTCATTGATTCGGTTTTACTACCAGAGATGACCCCTAAAAATGTATGAAGACATTGAAGACAAAGGTGGTATATGAAGATATTCACATTGAAGACTATGACAAAGGAAGACACGTTATGAAGCCTATGGAGCTCGAAGACTTAGATCTTTCATAGTTCCTTTTTCTTTTGTGTTGAGTCATAGGAACCACCGTACTGTTAAGTGGGGTCGAGAAGAACCAGTCAGAATGACTGAAGTGATGCCTAAATCAAAAACCTATGTCTTCGAGCGAAGACAATGAGAGCGAATCTTGTCCAGAGCCGGACAAGTCAGCTTTGCTTGTAGCCCAACTAAAGTTGCCATGAGAGTTTGAAATCTGACCGTTGCGACACGTGTCAGTTCCTTAGTGACCCAGGGTCATTTCGGACAAATCAGGTCGGGTTGCCAAGTGGCTATAAATAGCCCACCTCCACAACCATAAACGGTTGGCTGCTCAGATTTCACTGCACGGCTTTTGTCGTTTGAGAGCAACCCACCTCGAAGGCTTTGAGAGAAAATTCCTAGTAAGGAGAAAAGCCCTAACCACCCAGAGCCAGAGCAAATTGGGCATCACTTAGGTCTTCTTGTCTGTGTGATCTAAAGACTTATTACACTTGGGGACTGTGAATCCTCCAGACGGTTAGGCGTCGCGTTCAGAGCATCCAAGAGACATTGTGGATTGCCAGTGAATGAAGTTTGTGAAGGTTTGGGAGTCTACCTTGAAGACTTACCAGAGTGATTGGGCGAGGACTAAGTGACCTTAGCTCAAGGAGAATACGGTGAGGACGTGGTGTCCTGAACTGTGTGTTCAGGACTGTGTGTCCTAAGGTTTAAATACCTAGCCGCTCCAACCAGACGTACAGTTGTCACAGCAACTGGAACTGGTCCAACATATCATTGTCTTCAACGAGTCACTGGTTTCATCTTCACTTCCTTTTCTTACTGTTACTCATTGAGAAGACATTGCATGCTTGCTTTATCTTTTGTCTTCACAACATGAATGTATGATCTGTTTGGCTTCATAACTTCTTCCTACCTGATCCGTATTACACTGCAGCTGTTTGTCGTCGTGCTTTCACTCTATTGAATACTTGACCATGGCTGGCCTAGTGTAATCTAACTTCCGCTGCATAGTAATAGGCATAATCTTTGCTGTTTGTCTTCATAACTTCCACGTTTTGAAGACTTTCATAAAAATCGCCTATTCACCCCCCCCTCTAGTCGATATAATGCACTTTCAATTGGTATCAGAGCAAGGTGCTAGCTTGTTCTGTGTGATTCGGTTTAACCACCTGGAGTTTTAGCTATGTCGACTGCAGGGATAATCAAAGTCTCCGCTGCGTGCCCCGTCTTCGATGGAACTGAATATCCCTACTGGAAGAATAAGATGCGCATGCATCTTGAAGCCATTGACGTCGACCTATGGTATGTCGTCGAGAACGGCGTTCCCAAGGCTGGAGAAGGTGTCACTACTACTGATGTCAAGAAGTTCAGTCAACTAGACTCTACTGCCCAAAATATCATCTGTGGTCATCTGACAAAAGGACAGTATGGCCGTGTGAGTGCTTTGAAGACATCCAAGCTGGTCTGGGACTGGCTCTCCAAGGTCAATGAAGGCGTCTCAACCTAGAGAGATCAAAGAATCAGTGTTCTTCGCAACCTTTTCAACCGCTTCAAGCGAAATGACAATGAGAATGTCCAGCACACATTTGACCGGCTCACTTACATCACAAATGAGCTTCAAGCCCTCGGCACCACTGAGATCACCAAACATGAAATCGTCAAGACGCTGCTGAGATCACTTGATAGTTCGTTTGACATCCTGGCCCTGATGATTCAAGAATGTCCTGATTTCAAGACACTCGATCCGTCTGACATACTTGAGAGGCTCAACACACATGAGTTTCAGCTTTCTGAGAAAAGAGATATCTACGGTCCAAACTATGGGCGAACTCATGCCTTGAAGGCAAAAGCTGTTTCCTCATCTGAAGAAGAATCTGACTGCAGTTCTGATGATCCCGAAGACATTGGAAGAGAACTTGCAATGCTAGTGAAGAAGTTCCAAAAATTCACCAAGAAGAAAGGCTTCAGAAATCTTCACGATCAAGCTCAAGGAATGATGAAGCTTCTGCTCATGACTACAAGAAGGAAACATGTCACAAGTGCAAGAAAACTGGACACTTCATCTCTGAGTGTCCACAGTGGGACAATGAGAACAGAAGGAAGAAGAAGAGCAAGGAATATGATTCTGACGACAAGCAGAAGAAGAAATACTCAAAGTCTTCTTCCAAGTCTTCCTCAAAGTCTTCATCATGCAAGAAGAGCTCATCTGGCAAGGCACGTGCGTTTGTTGGGAAGGAAATGGATTCAGAGGAGTCTGCATCTGAGGAGGCAGAGGTGGAGTCTGAGGAGGAGTCTGATTCTGGCATTGCGAGTCTGGCTACAGCATACGTCGCCAAGTCCATCTTCAACACTGAAGATAATGACTGCATCACCGACACCGACGCAAATGACAAGAACGACTCCACTCCTACATACTGCTTCATGGCACGCGGTGCCAAGGTAAACACACGCACTACTCGCTATCAAACATCTAGTGACGATGACTCTGACTGTGACTCAAAACCCAGCTACAAAACACTTGCTAAAATTGCAACTGAACAACAGAAAGCTATGGAACATATTCAAAAACTGTTACACAGAAGCGATGATCTGTTGGGTGCTGAAATGACTCGATCTGAATCCTTAATTGAAGACATAAAAAACCTTCACGTTAAGTATCAGGAACTTGAAGATCGTCTTGATACTCTCTCAACAACTCATGAAAAGCTTTCCTATGATTATCTTCAAAGGAAGCAAGAACTTGAGAAATTGAGAACGGCTCATGAAGATCTTCAAAAGGAAAACGAGTCACTTCGCGCCGAACAGATCAGTCCCGCTCAGGAAGGATTTGAACCACCATGTCTTAAATGCATTGAGCGTGATAATGCTACTTCCGTTGCTGAATGTTCCACTGCTACTGCTGTTCCAATATCTTCAACTGTTGATGTGATAACTAACCCCTCTGCTGAGGATACCACTGCTATTGCTGATGAGAATGCTAGGTTGAAGACATTGCTTGAAACAGGGATGTACAAAAGTCTTAAAGGACATCAGACATTATGTGATGTCCTCAAGAAGCAGATTCTGAACCGAAACCCCAGGAAAGAGGGTGTTGGTTTCATGAGGAAAATAAACGCAGATGGCTCTTACTGGAAACCTGAGCAGTACCCCAAAACCACATGGGTTGCTGCAAAGGAACCTTCAGCAGATCCATCCAATTTATCTGGCTTCACTTGTGCTAACCCCATTATCATTGATGAACCCTTTGATGCAAACTATAAATTGTTTAAGAATCAGAATGGTGAAGTGTTTGCCAGGCACATTGGTACTAACTGCAGGAATGGACCGCCTATGAAGAAGATCTGGGTTCCGAAAAAGTGTCTGGAAAATCTTCCTGTGAATGTCTTCATGACACCTCACTTGAAGAAGACAAACCTCAGACCAAAGGCTTCATACGGTCCAAAGGCTTCATACAAACAGAGGACTCACCTGAGTCACACTAACGCAAATGTTTTGCAGGGAAACCATACTCAGGCATACGAATATGAGAGCGGTTCTTCGAACCGTCATGTTCATATGACCAAAAATTATTCTGCTTATTCCTATGAGTATTATTGTCCACCTGCTAGACTGTTTGCTAAGGCTTCAAAGCCAAAATTCTCAGATGCTGCACTTAGACTTATAGCTTCTAAGCCACCCTTGAAGATGTGGGTGGTTAAGAAAGCTTAACTCTCTTTTGCAGGGAAAGGTCTCCAGCACAAAAACAAAATCTTCTGATGCTATAGCTGGGGACCTTAAAAATCTTGTTGGGCGCAAGATAAAATGCCCGAATGGCATCATTATGTACTTCGTTCCTGAATCACATGCTACTCTCCCTATTAGTCCTAATCTGGATCTAAGTTTTCATAACCCACTGGTTCATCAAATGTTTTTGCTTCACAATTCTCTTCGTGAAGCCTATCCCCCTAACTGCACTGTAGCGTACGACACCGGCGACTTCAAAGTCTTCAGAATGGATTGTTGACAGTGGGTGTACAAATCACATGACTGGCAAAAGAAGCCTTCTTATGGACTCAACCTTACGTCCATCCGACAAGAGCCACATCACATTTGCTGACACTGGTAAAAGTAAGGTATTGGGTCTAGGTAGAGTTTCAATCTCAAAGGATCAACACATGGATAAAGTCATGCTTGTTGAATCCCTTGGCTTCAACTTAATGTCTGTCTCAATGCTTTGCGATTTGAACATGATCGTAATGTTTGGAAAATATCGTTGCCTAGTACTAATGGAATCTGACAAGTCTCTAGTGTTTGAAGGGTATCGGAAAGGTGATTTGTACGTGGTAGATTTCTCAGCAGGACCCCAACTTGTAGTATGTCTTCTTGCAAAAGCTTTAGAATGCTGGCTTTGGCATCGAAGGCTTGGGCATGCTGGCATGAGGAACCTCCACACTCTTGCGAAGAAGAAGCATGTCATAGGCATCGAGGGCGTCAAGTTCAAGAAAGATCACTTATGTGGTGCCTGTGAAGCAGGGAAGATGACAAGAGCAAAACATCCTTCGAAGACAATCATGACTACTACTCAACCCTTCGAACTGCTCCACATGGATCTTTTCGGTCCCACTCACTACTCAACTTTTACTACCACTGCTTGCCTCTATGGCTTCGTGATTGTTGATGATTACTCTAGATATACTTGGGTGCACATAATCCTTTACAAGACTGAAGTGCAGGATGTCTTCAGACGCTTCGCAAATCGAGCTATGAACAATTTTGGCGCCAAAATAAAGCACATCAGAAGTGACAATGGCACTGAATTCAAGAACACTGGCCTTGATACATATATTGATACCTTGGGCATCACACATGAATTCTTAGCTCCGTACACGCCACAGCAAAATGGCGTCGTCGAACGCAAGAACAGAACACTCATTGAAATGGCCAGAACAATGCTAGATGAATACAAGACTCCAAGAAAATTCTGGACTGAAGCCATTGACATTGCATGCCATACAATCAATCGTGTTTATCTTCACAAGCTTTTGTACAAGACATCTTATGAACTCCTAACTGGCAAGAAGCCAAATGTCAGTTACTTCAGAGTATTTGGAGCAAGGTGCTGGATTAAGGACCCACACCACACCTCAAAGTTTGCACCAAAAGCACATGAGGGGTTTATGCTAGGATATGGAAAGGATTCACACTCCTACAGAGTCCTCAATCTCTTCCATTACAAAGTGGTTGAAACAGTGGATGTGCGGTTTGATGAGACAAATGGTTCACAAAGAGAGCAACTGCCAAATGTGCTAGATGAAGTTCCAGCTAATGATTCAATCAAGCTTATGGGAACTGGAGAGATTATACCTTCTGAAGCTCATCCTGAAGAAGAACTTATCATCTCAGCACCTGATCAACATGAAGACAATGCTCATCCTGAAGACATTCCTCCCAATAACAACGCAGATCAGCAAGAGCAAAGTCTTCGCCCTGTACATCCTTGTGTTGCAAATGAAGTGCAGATTGACAGAATAATTGACAGCATCAATGCACCTGGTCCACTCACTCGTTCAAGGGCAACTCAGCTAGCAAATTTCTGTGGGCACTTCGCATACGTATCAATATCAGAACCCAAGAAAGTTGAAGAAGCCTTCATGGAACCTGAATGGATTCAAGCTATGCAAGAAGAGCTTCAACAGTTTGAGCTGAATAATGTATGGGAACTAGTTAAGCGTCCTGATCCATGGAAGCACAACATAATAGGCACCAAATGGATATACCGCAACAAGCAAGATGAGCATGGTCAAGTTGTTAGAAACAAAGCTCGTCTCGTTGCTCAAGGATATACTCAAGTGGAGGGCATTGACTTCGATGAAACATTTGCTCCTGTGGCAAGGCTTGAAGCTATATGCATACTGCTGGCTTATGCAAATCATCATAACATACTTCTATATCAAATGGATGTGAAAAGCGCCTTTCTCAATGGCAAGATTGAAGAAGAAGTGTATGTTGCACAACCACCTGGCTTTGAAAATCCAAAACATCCTGACATGGTATACAAGCTCAACAAGGCACTGTATGGCCTCAAACAAGCCCCTAGGGCCTGGTATGACACACTCAAATACTTCCTGAAGAGCAAAGGCTTCATACTTGGTTCCCTGGATCCCACTCTTTTCACGAAGACATATGATGGTGAACTGTTTGTGTGCCAAATCTATGTGGATGACATTGTCTTCGGCTGCACCAATGAGAAGTACAGTGAAGAGTTTGGATATATGATGCAAGAGCAATATCAGATGTCCATGATGGGGGAGCTGAAGTTCTTCCTTGATCTTCAAATACGACAACAACGCAATGGCATCTTCATATCTCAAGAGAAGTATCTCAAAGATTGCCTGAAGAAGTTCGGTATGCAAGACTGCAAAGGCTTCACAACACCAATGCCAGCCAAACATCATCTAGGTCCTGGCGACAATGGTAAAGAGTTCGATCAAAAGGTATACTGCTCCATGATTGGTTCTTTGCTTTATTTATGTGCATCTAGGCCAGATATTATGCTTAGTGTTTTCATGTGTGCTCGATTTCAAGCGGCACCAAAGGAGTCGCATCACTTAGCTGTGAAGCGAATTCTTCGATATTTGGCTCACACCCCAACTCTAGGATTATGGTATCCAAAGGGCTCAGAGTTTGATTTGGTTGGATTTTCGGATGCTGATTATGCTGGTGGCAAGGTTTATCTCAAGTCTACATCAGGCACATGTCACTTTCTGGGACGATCACTTGTATGTTGGTCTTCAAAGAAGCAGAACTGTGTATCTCTTTCCACTGCTGAATCTGAATACATTGCTGCTGGATCTTGCTGCGCTCAGCTTCTATGGATGAAGCAAACACTCAAGGACTATGGCATTCATCTGAAGAAAGTGCCACTTTACTGCGACAACGAAAGCGCCATCAAGATTGCCAACAACCCAGTTCAGCACTCGAAGACAAAGCACATTGAAATTCATCATCACTTTCTCAGAGATCATGTTGTGAAGGAAGATATTGATGTCATATACGTCAACACTAAAGAGCAATTGGCGGATATCTTCACCAAGCCCTTGGATGAGAAGAGATTTTGCAAGTTACGGTGTGAGCTAAATATTTTGGAATCCTCAAATGTCCTGTGATCAGGCACACATCCTAACACTTATGCATATTGATGACTTAGATGTGCAACACACAAAGTAAAGTATATCTTCATTCAATGAAGACATACATTCTAAGTGTGAATACATTAATGTGGAATTTGACTTCGGAGCGCCACGATAATTGTGCGCCGTGTCTGGGTCTAATACTTCCTATACGGTGGGTAACGCCACCACCAAACGTTCTATTTTGAAGTGTTTCAGTTATGGCGTTACCTTGCAATATCTTCACATTTGGTTGTCTTCACATTTGGTTTGGCTTCGAAGATGTCTTCATGATTATCTTCACTACGTTGCTTGTATAGATGTAGACTTGGAAGTTGTTCCTTGGAAGTTGTTCCTTGGAATTTGCGCGAAAGGCATCTTCCAAATCTTCCCAGCTGCCAATAGAATTTTCCGGCAGACTGTTTAACCAGTACTGTCGTGGAATTGTCACGGCAGATGCCCTAGCAAAAGGACTTAGTCATAGGGCCATTGCAACTAGGAAGCTTAAAGGGGTTAATCAGGACAAGGGACACGAGAGGTTTATACTAGTTCGGCCCCTTACGATGAAGGTAAAAGCCTACGTCTAGTTATGTTGAAATTGCTGGGGTTTCGATCACCAAGAGGCTAATCCGCCGGCTTGGTTATCGATCTCTTGTTTCTTGCCCTAAGCCGCCACCGAGTCATCCTATTATATACACGGGTTGACACCTGGCGGCCTACGGAGTCCCGGCCGGCTCATAAAGCGTGTCTGGCTCGGTGACTTCTTTTATATGCCTTTCCTTACAAGTCTTTCCTTACATACGGCGGTTTACAATATTGGGCCTTAAGCCGCCTCTGGGCTTAGGCCTTCTATAAGCCTTAATAAACTATCGCCTTGAATGTTTACTGGGCTTCCTTTGTGACCCGCCATTGGGGCTGACCCGGCCCCTCCTGGGCGGGTCATAACTGATAGCTATATCCCCAACATTAGGCCCCAGGTTGACTTTGAACTTTGTTCTTTGTCAATCTTCAATACTTAGACAAAATCCATCTTCCTTTCTTTGCAGAAATTTTTATAACCCGCCATGATGCCATTTCTTGAAAACACAAAAAACTATTATGACATCATCTCTCAACGGATCTTTATTCTTTAATGCCTTCCGAGAATCGAGGCGTCCGTTTAGTTGGATAATCATTATTCGGGTCTTCCTCGATTTTCGTGCCTGCCTGTTTGCTTATCCCCTTATAAATAGGCACGCCCTAGTCTTTCTCATTCTTCTCTCTTCTTCATCTTCTTCCTCTCGCAACCCCCACTACTGCTCGAGCTCCGCCGCCGTCAGAGAGCACCTCACCTCCGTCGACTTTGGCCACTGCATCGACCGGAATCAGTCCAGAAAACGGTGGCCACTTTCCGCAGAAGATCTGTGGCTGTAAGCATTTCCCTTCTTGCTCCTCAGATCTGCATTAGGGCTTTCTAGGTTTCTGCATGTTCTTCGTAGTTCATCGCAGTTTCTTCGTAGTTCTTCCACTGCAGCCTCTTCTTGATCCAAAAAGAGATATATGCCTGTGCGGTAGTTGTTTTGTGCCTACTCTTGACACTAGTAGACCCCTTTTCCCAGTATAAAGGCCTCATTAGGACTCACAAACTCATCTACTCTAAACTTTTAGGTCTAGAATTTTTTCCATTTTGAATAGCCATTTGATCTGGAATAATATCAAACAATTAGGAAACTTGTTTGTCTCAACACTTAGCCGAATCCGCTTTCTCAAATATTTGTAGTCATGGCGGCTTATTGCGCCGGCTTACTTTTCCTTATATGACATTAGCCCTTACTTAAGCCGCCATTACTCCCCTGTACCATTATCACTTAATTTCACCATTATCATTGAATTGAACCGGCATGTTGCTTTCTTTTCAGTTCGTCTTTTGAACATCATGCCGTCCAAAGCACCGACTGTCTGCAACTGGCTTCCCTCAATAGTGACTGAGGATAATTTGAAGGACTTCTTCTCCATAGGATTTTTGCCAGGGAAGAATGTTATGTCTTACCGTGCACCTGACCCGGACGAGGAACGGCCCAATCCAAAAGATGGTGAAGTCATTGTCTTTTCTGACCACATGAACCGTGGCTTTTCACCGCCTGGCTCAAAGTTCTTCAGAGATGTCCTCCATTTTTTCAAACTCCACCCTCAAGATCTCGGTCCCAACTCTATATCCAATATCTATAATTTCCAAGTTCTCTGTGAGGTGTACCTTCAAGAAGAACCGACTGTGGAACTCTTTAGAGAGTATTTTTATCTGAACCGCCAGAACGAGTGTACCAATGGCCCTAGCTTGGAACTTGGAGGCATCTCAATTCAGCGTCGACAGGGCACCGTCTTCCCTCTAATAGTCTTGCCAGGTCATCCCAAAGACTGGAATCAGACTTGGTTCTATTGTCAAGACACTTCACCAGCAAATGAGAAGCCACTGCCGGGTTATCGCGCAGAGTGTCTTGACTCCAAGTTTGCACTCCCTGACAAACTCACTGCCGCCGAACGCAAGAAGCTTATGCCATCAATCAAAAGGATTAACACCTTATTGGGGAACGGCTTAACCGGACTTGACTTGACCCGTTGCTGGGTCTCATGGCGGGTCATCCCTCTAAGCCGCCAATCCAAATTGATGTATGAATGTGGTGGTGGCCCAAATGACTCTCTTCGTCACAGATCCGTTCAACTTACTGAAGAAGATATTGTTTCAATGTCAACTCTTCTGGTGAACGGCAAGTATGAAGACTGCAGTAAAGTCGGGTTAAACCCGTTCTGCAAACTTAACCCAGTGCCAGAGGTAAAGAACCTCTGACCTCTTTCTCTTTGTATTTTTCTTAGTCGTTTTAAATACCTGCATGACCTTTCATCTTGTTTATTTGTTTACAAGCCAAATCTGATTTCTGGAAAGCCAAGTATGACCATGAAGCCTCCAAGAAGGCTAGAGCCGCCGCCATGACCGCCAAGAAGACGACCCGGAGGTCTAAGAAGAAGAAGAGCACCGCTGAGGACCTGTTGAAGCTTGATGATGATACTTCTGAGTCGGAGGTAGTCCTTGACTCCCTTGGCCAGTTTTTTAATAACGTTATTGACACTGATTATTGCCAGGACGACACGGGGGCCAGTCAGGCCAGAGAAGAAGAGGTAATTATTTCCTCCGACTCAGACCATTTGCCGAGACAAAAACTTCGACTGGTAACCCGGAAAGTAAGGTTTTCACACCCTTTGGCTTATTTGGACCCTCATTTTCTTTCGAAAAAGCAGCAACACGAGAGCCGTCGTCAAGCCCGGAACGATGATGAGCCGCCTCCTGTTGTACAACAAACTCCTAAAAACACCAAAATGAGGTCTCTTTTACATTCCTCTTCGGTATTTCATTAATGAATATATTCTCTTGTGCTACTGACGTTATTTGCCCTTTGAAGGAGGTTTCTCGCTCTTCTGGCGACTCCTCTCAGACACAATTTCCGGCCTTCAAAACTGCCCCTGGGTAAGGAAACAATCATCTTTCCTTCGTGTTTCTCCAACTACAATTTTATATTGACAGTCTCATAACATCTTTCTTAGTTTCCAAGCTAAGTCCAAGAAGGCCAAGGTGACTAAGCAAGCGGAAGACCCGTCAGTCCTTGCGCCTGAACCGGCCATGCCACCTTCTCCCCCTCAAACTGAAGCACCATAAGACCCGACTGCCAATGCTCAATTAGATCCTCCTGAGCCGTCAGCTGACGATACCATCATTAACCCCTCTACTACCGGACCATCCAGCTCGGCCAGCCCGCCATCATCGTCTGCCCATGACGTTCTGATCACTGGAAGCTATTTTGTTGAGTTGGGAAATCCCACCGTGTTGGCTCGTCACACCGCTAAACAAGAGGCCCTGGAGAGACAGAAAGTATGTTTTGATGTTTCTCACTACAACCATCTGAATGCCAATGACATATTGTCCGGCTATCTCAGCCATGTGCACTCCAGCCGTGACTCAGAAATCGAGATGGTGAAGCAATTGCAGCTGAAGTATGAGGTCTGCTCTTTCGGCTTACTTATATTCTCCCAGCCCCCAAGTCTTTAGATTATGATAAAACCTGAATGATCTATAGACTTATGATATAGGCTAAAACTTTACCCTTAGATTTTTCTGAAGTCCAATAAAATAGTATAAACTTCACCCAGAGTCCCCAAGGGCCGGATCAATGGATCAAAATGAACCGGTACTTAACTTTAGAATTGTCCCAATAAGCATTGTAATCCAGCTTAATATTGAATAACTTTCTGAATATCATACATTAGCCCCCAAGTGCCAAGTGCTGTTACTTTGTAAGGCACTTGGGACTTGAAATATATAAGAGTCGTAAAAAATTGTTTTGGCAGACATTAGCCCCCAAGTGTCAAGTGGTCTTGCAGTGCATAGTACTTGATACTTGAATCTTAAGTTTAAGCTTTGACACACATGTATACATTTTGCAGAAGTCCCTATATGAATTGGGCTCTCAATTAACTGAACCAAAGACCTGGCTGGCGGAACAAGAGATAGAGATCAAAACTGCTGACACTAAACTCCAACTGAGTCTTTCTGAGACAGAGGAATTGAAGACCAGTTTGACGGCCAAGAAGAAATCCTGGGCTGAAGAAAAGACACTGTTAATCCAACATGCTGAAAAAGATGAATCAGCTCTTGAGGAGGTTACCACCGAGTTTACCAGTTTAAAGAGCCAGGTGTCTCAAATGGTCTCCGCCATCTTTGGTAAGTTATTTGTGTTTAATCACTTATACCTTCTTTTTGACCTGGAATATGAACCGCCTGATGAGCCTCTGTATAAAAACACTTCGCAGGTCCTCGAAGCAAAAATCTGAGCCAAGACAGTGTGATCAAGCTAAAGGAGGTTTATACATTAGTAGAGCAATTTTATACTGGCGCTCAACGAGCACTTGCCACCATCTCCCCTGCCAACCAAGGACCCAATCGCTGAGCGACGTTTTGAAGAAATTGTCAATCTTACCCGCCAGGTTCCAAGAGGTCAAACGATCTTGCGCTAGAGCCGGAGCCTTGACTGCTCTGGGCCGTTCCAAGGCTTGGGTGCCAGACCCGGCGGACGTAGCCAGGGGTACCCTACCGTGAAGGAAGACGAGTCTCTGTTTGAGCAGGATGACTTTGTTGCTTGCGTGAGGGAAGTTCGACCTCAGGCTCCTATTCTTGGAAATGAAACCAATATTGACAAATATCAGCCGGGTTTTGATTTGGAGAATCAGAAGATGGGGACTCCCTCTTACAAGGTGACAAACCTTCTCCCACCGGTTCATCAACATACGTTTGCTCCAGAAATTGATCTGGCTGGCCTGATTGATGTTGAATTAGAGTTCAAAGCCGTGAACGGCTTTGACTGGTCCAATCCCAACTTTCAATTAACAGAAGGAGGTGAACCGGCGAGGGAAGAGTGAGAACCATCTTTGTGGGCTCTTGAAAGCCTTGTAATAGAATTAGCTTGAAACAACTGCATATTTTGCCTATGCCATCGTGCATAAGATGCCGTTTGTGACTCTTTACTTCCTGATGTCAATATATGCGTCACATTCATGGTTATCTTTGTAATATTTCAGCTCTGTTCCTGTAGCAAAGGAAAAACTTGCTTGGCGATTTAGCATCGAATGGGTCAGAATACCCGGTACATGACCATTAGTTTTATCATAGTAGAAAAACAGAACTAGACGTGAAAATAAACAGGGTTGAAATAACCTTGGATTAACACATAAAGAAATTGTTCATAAACAACAGTCATACATGTATCTTTGACCTCTGGACCACCGGTTTGTATGACCCGGGTGATGAGGTTGACGATCCAGTCCTTTTGAGAAGTCAATGCTTCTGAATGCCTGATGATTATCATGCCTTGGTGGCTTATTGTCAAATAGTCAAGCCAGCGAAAAGACCATGCTGATTGTTTAAAATTGAGACAATAAAAGACCAATAAGACAAATAACAGGTGGCAAACAATATAAATAACCTTGTAACTAAAAGTTGGGGGTTTCTGATTTGAATACGATCAGTAAACCGGACCAAAGGGGTTAAGCTAAGATTCAAATACGATCATATAGCCCACAGTGGCTTTGGCGTTGCGCCGATCAAGAGGGTAGCGACAGCAATGTTCCCTTTGGTTCGAATACGACCTATGTTTGAACAGGAAGCCCCCAAATGATCTTGAGAGGTTTTTAACGACCCTGATTTGAATACGATCCAAGTCGGACCCAAAAGGAGTTAAGCTATGATTCGGATACGATCAAGAAGCCCCCTGGTGAGTTTGGCTTTGAGCCGATCAAGAGGGTTACGACAGCTATGTTCTCTTTGGTTCGAATACGACCTATGTTTGAACAGGAAGCCACCAAGTGATCATGAGGTTTACAGCAAGATTCGAATACGATCATAAGTCGGACCAAAAAGGTTAGACTTGATTCAGATATGATCAGGTCCTTAATAGTCATTTTAAATAGTGAAAAAGAGTAAAGATATATAATCTTTGAAAAGGAAAAGGACAAAGGTCCTGCTTTATTACTTATCATAGTATATACAACGTCAAAGTATGTACATGATGAGAGTCGGTGGCTCAGGTGTCGTATGGCTGAAGTTGAGCAATGTTCCACGGCCGGCGGGTCTCCTCCTCCGACTTACGTGAGTCTTTGTGCTCTCGAATGTTAATGAGGTAATATGACCCCTTGTTTAACTTCTTGCTGACCACAAAGGGTCCTTCCCAAGGTGGGGATAGCTTGTGTGCATCTGACAGATCCTGGATGAGCCAGAGCACCACGTCACCTTCTTGAAAAGTCCTGGACTTAACCCGGCGGATGTGATATCGGCGCAGGTCCTATTGATAAATTGCTGATCGAGCCGTTGCTAAGTCTCTTTCCTCATCTAACAAGTCAAGCGCATCCTGTCTGGCTTGTTCATTATTAGCTTCAACATAAGCCACTACACAAGGCGAGTCATGACAGATGTCACTAGGCAGCACTGCTTCCGCTCCATAAACCATGAATAAGGGTGTATAACCCGTAGATCTGTTAGGGGTGGTATTAATACTCCACAATACCGAGGGTAACTCCTCTACCCAGCAACCCGGCGTCCGTTGTAAAGGAACCGTGAGACGGGGCTTGAGACCCTTTAAGATTTCCTGATTTGCTCTCTCAGCCTGCCCATTAGATTGAGGGTGAGCTACAGAAGAAACATCAAGCTGGATATGCTCACGTTGACAGAACTCCTCTATAGCCCCTTGGGATAAATTAGTGCCATTGTCAGTGATAATGTTGTGTGGAAAACCAAAGTGAAAGATCACCTTTTTCATGAACTGAACCGTTGTGGCTGCATCACACTTACTCACTAGCTCCGCCTCAACCCACTTTGTGAATTTGTCAACTGCTACTAAAAGATGTGTCTTTTTATCCTTAGACCTTTTGAAAGGTCCAACCATGTCAAGCCCCCAGACCACAAATGGCCGGGTGATTGGAATCATCCGCAACTCTTGAGCCAGCACATGTGTTCGCCGTGCAAATTTTTGACATCCATCACACCTACTGACCAGATCCTCTGCATCAGCGTGAGCCGTCAACCAGTAAAAACCATGACGAAAAGCTTTGGCCACAAGAGACTTTGACCCAGCGTGATGACCACAATCCCCTTCATGGATCTCACGAAGTATTTCTTGGCCTTCTTCAGGAGAAACACACCGCTGAAACGCTCCAGAGACGCTACAATGGTATAACTCTCCGTCAGAAATCATCATTGATTTGGACTACCGGGTTATCTGTCGGGCCAGGGTCTCATCCTCTAGCAACTCGCCCCGGGTCATGTAAGCCAAGAACGATACTTTCCAATCTGGGATGACGTGAAGAGCCGCCACCAACTGTGCCTCCGGGTCAGGAACGGCTCCTCTGTAGGTAACTTAACAGACGGGTTATGCAAAACATCCAAAAAGGTGTTAGGTGGCACCGGCTTACGCTGAGACCCCAACCGTCTTAGAGCATCTGCCGCTTCATTCTTCCTACGGTCAATGTGTTCCACCTGATAACCTTTAAAATGTCCTGCAACAGCATCGACTTCACGGTGATAAGTCGCCATGAGAGGGTCCTTGGAATCCCACTTGCCTGACACCTGTTGAGCCACCAAATCTGAATCGCCAAGACACCGGACCCGGCTCAGGCTCATCTCTTTGGCCATTCGAAGACCATGGAGCAAGGCTTCATACTCTGCTGTGTTGTTAGTACAAAGAAACATCAGTCGCAACACATAACAAAACTTGTCACCTCAAGGGGAAGTTAAAACAACTCCATCCCCCGAGCCTTCCAATTGTCTGGACCCATCAAAGTGAATCGTCCAATACGTGTTGTCTGGTTTCTCTTCTGGCATCTGCATCTTTGTCTAGTCATTAATAAAGTCAACCAGCGCTTGAGATTTGATCGCAGTACGTGACACATACTTCAACCCATGAGACCCAAGTTCAATGGCCCACTTGGCGACTCATCTAGTAGCTTCTCTATTTTGGATGATGTCTCCCAAAGGAGCAGAGCTAACCACAGTGATTGGGTGACCCTGAAAGTAATCTTTGAGCTTCCGGCTTGCCATGAACACCCCATACATGAGCTTCTGCCAATGTGGATATCTTTGTTTAGATTCAATCAGCACCTCACTGACATAGTAAACCGACCGTTGAACCGGATGTTCCTTGCCAGCCTCCTTGCGCTCCACCACAACTGCCACACTAACAGCTCGTGAGTTAGCAGCTACGTATAACAATTGCGGCTCTTTCTCAACTAGAGCAGCAAGAACCGGCGGCTCAGCAAGCTGTTTCTTCAGATCCTCAAAATCAGAGTTTGCTGCATCGCTCCAAACAAAATCATCCGTTTTTTTCATCATCTGATACAAAGGGATCGCCTTTTCCCCTAAACGGCTTATGAACCGGCTCAAAGCAGCAACATGACCTGCCAGCCTATGAACGTCATTGATGCATTTTGGTTTGGCCAGGGATGTGATTGCCTTAATTTTCTCCGGGTTAGCTTCAATACCTCGGTTGGACACTAAAAAACCCAAGAGTTTGCCAGTTGGGACTCCAAAAACACACTTGGCCGGGTTAAGCATCATTTTGTAGACCTGGAGGTTATCAAAGGTCTCCTTCAGATCTGTTACCAAGGTTTCCTCTTTTCTATACTTCACCACTATATCATCCACATAAGCATGAACATTACGCCCAATCTGATTGTGAAGGCAATTCTGCATACACCGTTGATAAGTTGCCTGGGCGCTCTTAAGCCCAAAAGGCATAGACACATAGCAGAAGGCTCCAAACGGAGTGATGAAAGGTGTCTTCTCCTGGTCCTTGACTGCCATCTTGATCTGATGATAACCTGAATAAGCATCCAGAAAACTCAAATGCGTGCAACCCGCCGTAGCATCAATGATCTGATCAATATGGGGGAGAGCAAAAGGGTCAGCTGGACAAGCTTTGTTTAAATCGGTGTAATCCACACACATACGCCAGGTGCCGTTATTCTTGAGTACAAGCACCGGGTTGGCCAACCACTCTGGGTGAAAAACTTCCACAATGAAACTTGCCGCCAAGAGCCGGGCCACCTCTTCTCCAATGGCCCTACGCCTTTCCTCGTTAAACCATCGGAGAAACTGCCTGACTGGCTTAAACTTCGGACCAATATTGAGAGTGTGCTCAGCGAGTTCTCTCGGGACACCCGGCATGTCAGAAGGTTTCCATGCAAAGATGTCCCGGTTCTCACGGATGAACTCGATGAATGCACTTTCCTATTTTGGATCCAAGTTGGCACTCATGATGAACTGCTTGGATGAGTCGCCGGGCACAAAATCAACCGTCTTGGTGTCATCTGCTAACTTGAATTTCAACACCAGTTCATGCTCCGTTGTTGGCTTCTTTAAAGACGTCATGTCTGCCGGGTCAACATTATCTTTATAAAACTTTAACTCCTTTGTTGCACAAATAGACTCAACATATGCAGTATCTCCTTCTTCACACTCCAGGGCTATTTTCCGGCTTCCATGTACTCTAATGGTGCCCTTATAACCCGGCATCTTGAGCTACAGATATACATAACACGGTCGAGCCATGAACTTGGCGTAAGCTGGCCGTCCAAACAGAGCATGATATGGGCTTTTGATCTTAACCACCTCAAAAGTTAACTTCTCCGCTCTGGAATCATATTCATCCCCAAAGGCTACTTCCAGTTCAATCTTACCAACTGGGTATGCTGACTTGCCAGGTACCACACCATGAAAAACAGTGTTGGATTGCTTAAGACTCTTATCAGTCAACCCCATCTGACGGAACGTCTCATAGTAGAGGATGTTGATGCTACTGCCTCCATCCATGAGCACTTTAGTGAATTTATATCCACCAACCTGAGGCGCTACTACCAAGGCTAAGTGACCCAGATTATCAACCCGGGTAGGATGATCTTCTCTGCTCCACACAATAGGCTGTTCTGACCACCATAAATAACGTGGAATCGCCGGCTCAACGGCATTGACAGCCCTCTTATGAAGCTTCTGGTCCCTCTTGCATAAACTAGTGGTAAATACATGATATTCCCACTATTCAACTGTTTTGGGTTGCTCTGATATCCAGACTATTGTTGTTGATTACCTTGGCCGGGTTGTGGATTATAACCTCCCTGGTTACCCGTATGGCCCTGACCGTGAAAGCTGCCTCCACCTGAACCGGCGCCAGGGCCATAAAAGCCGCCTCCACTTGAACCCCCGCCAGGCCCGTGACTTCCATCAAATGCATTTGAATTTTTAAACGCCTTCATGATTGTATAGTCCTTCCACAGATGGGTGGCTGGCTTCTCCCGGGTGCCGTGTCTTGGACAAGGTTCATTCAATAGTTGCTCGAGGGTGGGACCAGACCTGCTCGACCGAGGGGGTTGCCTACGCTTGCACCGTTGATTGTTGCCCTGCGCATTGGTTTTAGCCACAAATTCGTCAGTCTTATGTTTATTACCTCCTTGATTTGCCAGGTTATGCTGGTGAGCCTTGCCGTTGCCATTCTTATTTCCCTTCCCTGTTTTTTCTTCATCAGACACGGGGTCCTTGGTACTATCAGAATCAGCATACTTGACCAGAGCCGCCATCAACTGGCCCATGTCATTGCAGTCACGCTTGAGCCGCCCCAGCTTCTACTTCAGAGGTTCAAAACGGCAATTTTTCTCCAACATTAAGACTGTCGAGCCGGCATCCATCTTATCAGATGAATGTATTATCTCATTGACCCGGCGCACCCAATGGGTTGTGGACCCACCTTCCTCTTGCTTACAATTAGTCAGGTCCACGATTGACATAGGTTGTTTGCATGTGTCCTTGAAGTTCTGAAAGAACCAGGCTTTTAATTCCGCCCATGAACCGATGGAATTGGGGGGTAATCCTTTCAACCAAGTGCGAGCCGTTCCATCCAACATCATAGTGAAATACTTAGCCATTGCTGCACCGCTGACCTCCAACAGCTCCATTGCCATCTCATAACTCTCAATCCAGGCCCCATGCTGCAAATCGGCCGTGTAATTAGGCACCTTACGAGGCCCCTTGATGTCTTTTGGCAAGCGCTCATTACGTATAGCCGGCACCAGGCAAGGGACACCTCCTGTTCTTGTGGCTACTCCTGCCTCAATAGAGGTTGCTGGATAAGCCGGAAAAGTTTGATGAGCCGCCTGCTCAGCTGCCAGCTGAACCGCTCGCTCAACCTCTTGCCGAATCCTCTCTTGATCTGCTAAGTTAAGGGCTCTAGCCTGTACCGGCTCATGCCTACGCGGTTGGTTGCAGCGTTGAGCGTTGCTTGACACATCAGCTGAGTCCATATGCCTGCTGTAGCTTGGGCTCCGGCTCGGGCGAGGGGTTGAATGGATTCTGTCTCGACTATAAGAGTATGCATCCTGCTATGCCAAAGCCGTCTGAAGAAGTTCTCTCACCCTTCATGTTTCAATTGCTGTTGGAGAGTCACCTTCCATTGGGAGAGCCGCCAAACGAGCCGACGCAGCAATAAGGTTTTCCAAAGGATTGGAGAAGTGACCCGGTAGTGTTGGCGCATAATGAGGCGGCGTGGTATACATGCGAGGTGGCTCCATAGCTCGCGGCTGCAGCGGCGCTCCGGGCGTCGTGATCCGATTTGCCTCCGACGGGTTATTTGGACCGGCCCCGGGTGTATGGAAAAGGTTCCTAGGATCGAGCGTCAGAGGTAGACGTGACTGAGTTTTCTGATGCCTTCTCCTCATGACCTTGTTTGACGTGTTCAGATCCACCAAGAGCCGGAAAGTCTCCGCTTGAAGCTGCTGAGCATGAGCGTCCAGGGCTGCCCGCTCCGCGGCCATCCTGACCTCTTCTGCTGCTAAATTTTCCTTGGTTTGTGCCATCTCTTCGCGTATCCGTGCCACCTCCGCGTCATGCTGAGCTTTATCTGCCAGCTCTACCACAGTAGTCAACAGAGCCGTTGGCTTATCTGTGAGGTCCATTAGCATCTGAGTCGGGGGGCGTGCGGGGTCTCCTGACCCGGCCGCTGCCGACCCGGTGGTTGTTGCTGCTGCAGCCGTGGAGTTCTGACCAGGTTGAGTGCCCGCCATGAAGACTCCGGCTCGATTCGACGGCTCGAAGGGGTCCGGAATACTGTTGCCATCGGAACAGCCCCCGAGCATGCCATCTTGCAGTTGGTACAAAGAATCTATCTCGCCTATTGATGACGTAGCGTCAGAACAGATGGCCGTCTCACCGCCATCCACCAATCCTTTTGAGTATTCACCTCCATGGATGCAACCCACAAAGGCACGCTTTACGGCGGGTCAGGCCCGGGCGGGTCTCGCGCGCTGAGTCGTCTCGATGATGCTGGTGCAGACGTCCGACTCAGGGCCCGATTCACCGATCTGGCCGATGAAGACATGAATCCCGCCGAAGGGGACCCGATACCCGTACTCAATTGAGCCGGCCTCGGGGCCCCAGCCTTCATCGTCGATGTAGAGCTTGCCGCGATGACTCCTGGTCATCCGGCCCACAACGTATCCCTTGAGCCCTTCGAAGTTTCCCTTCAAGAACTCAAATCCACCGTGCGCTGGCCCCACGGTGGGCACCAATTGTCGTGGAATTGTCACGGCAGATGTCCTAGCAAAAGGACTTAGTCATAGGGCCGTCGCAACTAGGAAGCTTAAAGGGGTTAATCGGGACAAGGGACACGAGAGGTTTATACTAGTTCGGCCCCTTACGATGAAGGTAAAAGCCTACATCTAGTTATGTTGGAATTGCTGGGGTTTCGATCACCAAGAGGTTATCGATCTCTTTTTTCTTGCCCTAAGCCGCCACCGGGTCGTCCCCTTATATACACGGGTTGACGCCTGGCGGCCTACGGAGTCCTGGCCGGCTCATAAAGTGTGTCCGGCTTGGTGACTTCTTTTATATGCCTTTCCTTACAAGTCTTTCCATACATATGGCGGTTTACAATATTGGGCCTTAAGCCGCCTCTGAGCTTACGCCTTGTATAAGCCTTAATAAACTATCGCCTTGAATGTTTACTGGGCTTCCTTTGTGACCTGCCGTTGGGGCTGACCCGGCCCCTTCTGGGAGTGTCATAACCGATAGCTATATCCCCAACAAGTACCGAGCTGGTCCTTTGAGTTTTAGTGGTAGGTATTTGATGGCATGAAGGTCATCTCCGCGGGCCATGTGGATATGGAGGATGAAGTCCTCAATCCATACCGCGCGATCCGTTGTTCCATCGTATGATTCGATATTCATTGGTTTGAGCATGTCTGGGAATTCATGCTCCATTATTTCGTCTGTGAAGCAAAGAGGGTGTGCGGCACCTCTATATTGGGCCACACTGCGAGTACCTCCGATGGAGTCCATTTGCGGTTTTTGGCCCGGGCGTGGCTAGGTTTGTCATGTCCAAATAGGTAGCAGTCGTCGCATGTCGAGGCACGTCCTCGCGATCCGTAGATCAAACTTGTGTATCCTGCTCTACTATCCAAGTCCTGTCGAAGGTCGTATGTACAACCCTGAGCTGTTTTATTCTTGCCTTTACGGTGAGGTCGGGCGGTTTGGTGTTCGGCTTAAGTTGCCGCTTTATCCGGACCAAGTTGTTGTCGACGTGCCGCATTGTGCGATGATGGTATGGGCTCCAGCGAATCGTCATTGAACTGAGGTAGCAATCTATGCTTTGGGTAGTGAAAGCACAAGTGCTCACTGGGTGATTTTGATAATTAATGACAACATATCTCTTGTTGGACTAATACTTTTACCTAGTATGTTTCAGACAAGTTCAACAAATTAAGTGGCATGGACTAAAGGATGTGGAACCCCTTCAAGATGCTAAGGACAAAGGATTAGCTCAAGCTTCAAGATCAAGACTCTACATTTTCTATTTTAGTGATCCAAGATCACATTGAGTCTATAGGAAAAGCCAATACTATCAAGAGGGGATGAGGTGTTGCGTAATGGCTTGCTTGCTCAAGGTGCTTAGTGATATGCTCCAAAACCCTCAACTACCTTATCCACATCCACATATGACCTAAACCAAAAGTCAAACTCGGCCCCACCGATTCTTCTATCCGGCGCCACCGAGTTCAGATGTCATAGCTACTGCCACAAACCCTAGGCAAATCGGTTTCACCGATAGGGATCTCGGTCTCACCAAGATGGTATTGTAATCTCTCTGTGTATGTCCATTACCAAAATAGGTCCCACCGAGATTGAGCAATCGGTACTACCGAGATTACAATGCAAACTTTCTGGTTAGCTTATTACCAAAATCGGTCCCAACGAGTTTGTGTAATCGATCTCACCAAGTTTGCCTGACCAACTCTCTGGTTAGCTTATTACCAAAATAGGTCCCACCGAGTTTGTGTAATCGGTCTCACCAAGATTACGTTATGCCCTAACCCTAACCATATCGGTCCTACCGAGTTGCATCTCAGTCCCACCGAAAATCCTAACGGTCACTAGGTTTGCTAAATCGATCCGGCCGAGTTTCTCAATTCGGTCTCACCGAGATTGGTAAATTGTGTGTAACGGTTAGTTTTTGTGTGGAGGCTATATATACCCCTCCACCCACTCTTCATTCGTTGAGAGAGCCATCAGAACATACCTACACTTCCAATACACATTTTCTGAGAGAGAACCACCTACTCATGTGTTGAGGCCAAGATATTCCATTCCCACCATATGAATCTTGATCTCTAGCCTTCCCCAAGTTGCTTTCCACTCAAATCTTCTTTCCACCAAATCCATATCCTGTGAGAGAGAGTTGAGTGTTGGGGAGACTATCATTTGAAGCATAAGAGCAAGGAGTTCATCATCAACACACCATTTGTTACTTCTTAGAGAGTGGTGTCTCCTAGATTGGCTAGGTGTCACTTGGGAGCCTCCGACAAGATTGTGGAGTTGAACCAAGGAGTTTGTAAGGGCAAGGAGATCGCCTACTTCATGAAGATCTACCGCTAGTGAGGCAAGTCCTTCGTGGGCGATGGCCATGATGGGATAGACAAGGTTGCTTCTTCGTGGACCCTTCGTGGGTGGAGCCCTCCATGGACTCACGCAACCGTTACCCTTCGTGGGTTGAAGTCTCCATCAACGTGGATGTACGGTAGCACCACCTATCGGAACCACGACAAAAACATATGTGTCTCAAATTGCGTTTGAATTCTCCAAACCCTTCCCCTTGCATTCTTGCATGTTGCATGCTTTACTTTCCGCTGCTCATATACTCTTTGCATGCTTGCTTGATATGTATTGTGTTTGTTAAACTTGTGCAAAAACTCCACTTCAACTTAAAGAAATTAAAAACTGCAACTTTTGGTACTT
>NC_041382.1:603492244-603504915 GCF_002162155.2 Triticum dicoccoides | reverse complement strand
TATCAGAGCCTTGGTCTCCATTGCCTTGGTTTAAACAATTTGGAGGAAGATGGATGTGTCTACTTTGGAGAGTCTTAGACATAGAGTGCCTATTCTTGATGAAGAATATTTTCATGAATGGAAAAATGAAATGCTTGAGATTTTCAATGAATATCACTTGAACAAGTACATTGCTAGCCCTTGTGCACCTCATATTGATCCCTTGCATCCCACACCCGAAGAGGATCTTGACATGATTCGCAATCTTAGAACCATCAATCTTATCATAAGAGGATTGCCCAAAAATTTGATTGCTAGTTTGCCTACTCTTGATTGTGCCTATACTATATGGAAATTTCTTGAGGAATGGTTTCCAGATTATTCCTTGAAAAATTTAGACAAAATTCTCCATAAGTCTATTGCTTTGAGTAAGATGAATTCTAGTGATCCTAGCTTTGGTGATTATCTATTTGAGCTTACCAATCTCATGCGTGCCATAGGAAATGTTGGGATCATTAGCGATATCATATCCGAAGCTATTAGGATTCATAAAGGTGACCATTGTGATGATCATTTGTCTAATGAATTACCCTCTCTAGGAATTGATCAATCACAAAATGATGTTGAACATGGATACTATGATGAGGATGATGATAGTGACTATGATCTCGATGATGCGATGAGACACTTTGGTCTTATGGCAAATCTTCGCGGCTACATGGCTGGAGGAAAGGAATGGGTTCTTGATAGTGGATGTACTGATCATATGACCGGAGATAAAGACATGTTCCGTGAGCTTGCTGGAAATGATGGCCCTCGAAAGTATGTCACTTTTGGTGATAATTCAAAGGGTAAGGTGGTTGGCCTTGGTAAGGTGGCCATCTCACATGATAGCTCCATACAAAATGTCATGCTCGTTGAATCTCTTGGCTACAACTTACTTTCAGTATCTAGACTTGCTAATTTCGGTTTCAATGTCCTATTTACTGAAGTAGACTGCCAAGTGTTTCGTAGATATAATCATAAAATGGTATTTACCGGTATACGTAGAGGAGATCTTTACATTGTTGATTTCACTAAAAAGGCTCAACCTAGAACTTGCTTAATTGCTAAATCTTCTAAAGGCTGGTTGTGGCATAGAAGGCTAGGCCATGTGGGCATGCGAAACCTTGACAAACTCATTAAAGGAAATCATATCCTTGGCGTTAACGATGTCATATTTGATAAGGATAGACTTTGTAGTGCTTGTCAAGCAGGGAAACAAGTTGGAGGAAGTCATCGCGCTAAGAACATCATGACCACAAGAAGACCACTCGAGCTACTTCACATGGATCTCTTTGGTCCAAATGCCTACAAGAGTCTTAGTGGTAACTCATTTGGTCTAGTCATAGTTGATGATTTTTCAAGATTTACGTGGGTGTTCTTTCTTGATGACAAATCGCAGGTCCAAAAGATCTTCAAAAACTTTGCTAGGAAGGCCCAAAATCAATTTTTCATGAAGATCAAGAAGGTTCGGAGCGACAACGGAACGGAGTTCAAGAACGCAAATGTAGACACCTTTCTTGACGAAGAAGGGATTGCACATGAGTTCTCGGCTACGTACACACCTCAACAAAATGGAGTCGTTGAGAGGAAGAACCGGACTCTTATCGAGATGGCAAGAACAATGCTTGATGAGTACAAGACGCCAAAACACTTTTGGGCGGAAGCGGTTGAGACAGCTTGTCATGCAACAAATCGCTTGTATCTTCACAAGCTACTCGGCAAGACAGCATACGAGCTCCTCACCGGTAACAAACCCCAAGTTGGATACTTTCGAGTATTCGGCTCAAAGTGCTACATTCTTGATAAGCATCGTCGTTCTAAATTTGCTCCTAAGTCTCATGAAGGTTTCCTACTTGGTTATGCCTCAAATTCTCACACATACCGTGTCTACAACAATTTCACCCGAAAGGTTGAAGAAACGGTAGATGTGAAGTTTGATGAATCTAACGGCTCGCAAGTAGAGCAATTGCCAATTGATGTAGGAGACAAAGATCCCTCGGAAGCAATCCAAGACTTGTCTATTGGCAAGATTCGTCCAACGGAGATGAAGGAGAGTACCTCGTCCGTCCAAGTGGAAGCTTCTACCTCACGACAAGGTGAACCAAGAGTTGATGCGTAAGCATCCATGAGTGGGACACACCAAGATGAAGAAAATGAGGAAGTGCACCAAGACGAACGTTAACAACCTCCTTCTCCACCACGACAAGAGAACGACAAGCTAACAATGAAGAAGGCCAAGAAGAAGAACAAGATGAAGAAGATGTTCAACCAAGACCCAAGCAAAAGCTTTCACGAGTTCGAGCAAGAATTGCTAAAGATCATCCCGTGGAGCAAATCTACAATGATATCCAAACCGGGAGAATCACTCGCTCTAAAACTCGTTTGGCTAACTTTTGTGAACATTATTCATTCATCTCTAGCATTGAACCTATGAAGGTTGAAGAAGCATTGGAGGATCCGGCCTAGGTAAACTCTATGCATGAAGAGCTACACAACTTTGAGAGAAATCAAGTGTGGACATTGGTCGAGAAGCCCGACAACAACCACAACATCATCATTACCAAATGGGTGTTTCGCAACAAGCAAGATGAAGATGGACAAGTGGTTCGCAACAAAGCACGTCTCGTCACCCAAGGCTAGACACAAGTCGAAGGTATGGACTATGGTGAGACATATGCTCCCGTTGCTAGACTTGAGTCCATTCGCATCTTACTTGCTTATGCTAATCTCCATGATATCACTTTGTACCAAATGGACATTAAAAGTGCTTTTCTAAATGGTGAAATTGAGGAGGAAGTTTATGTTAAGCAACCTCCCGGCTTTGTCAATCCTAAGAAACCTAATCATGTCTACAAACTTCACAAAGCCCTTTATGGTCTTAAACAAGCTCCTAGAGCATGGTATAAATGCTTGACCAAGTTCCTTATTGAAAAAGGCTTGGAAATTGGAAAAATAGATTCTACTCTTTTTACTAAAAGGGTTAATGGAGAACTATTTGTACGCCAAATTTATGTCGATGATATTATATTTGGATCAACTAACCCTCATTTTAGTGAAAAGTTTGGGAAGCTAATGTCGGAGAAGTTTGAGATGTCTATGATGAGTGAACTCAAATTCTTTCTTGGTTTGCAAATCAAGCAAACTAAGGAAGGCACCTTTGTCTCTCAAACGAAGTACACCAAGGACTTATTCAAGAAGTTCAATATGCAAGAATGCAAAGGTATGACTACACCCATGCCTACTAGTGGACATCTTGATTTGACCAAAGATGGTGAACCGGTTGATCAAAAAGTTTCCTGCTCTATGATTGGTTCATTGTTATATCTATGTGCTTCGCGTCCCGATATCATGCTAAGTGTGTGCATGTGTGCACGATATCAAGCTGCTCCTAAGGAATGTCATCTTAAGGCCATGAAGAGGATAGTGAGATACTTAATACATACACCAAATTTTGGCATTTGGTATCCAAAGAGGGCTTCCTTTGATCTTGTTGGCTACTCCGACTCGGACTATGCCGGTGACAAGGTTGATAGAAAGTCCACTTTGGGTACTTGTCAATTCCTTGGTAGATCTCTTGTGTCTTGGTCTTCCAAGAAACAAAACTCGGTATCCTTATCCACCGCCGAAGCGGAATACATTGCCGCTGGTTCATGTTGTGCTCAATTACTTTGGATGACCCAAACTCTTAAAGATTATGGGATATATGTGAAACATGTTCCATTACTTTGTGACAATGAAAGTGCTATCAAGATTGCTCACAATCCCGTGCAACACTCTCGAACTAAGCATATTGAAGTTCGTCATCATTTCATTCGAGATCATGTTGCTAAGGGTGACATAAACCTTAAGCATGTTCGCACCAATAAGCAATTAGCGGATATATTCACTAAACCACTTGATAAGAAAGTGTTTTGCAGGTTAAGAGGTGAATTGAACATCATTGATGCTTCAAACATGGAGTAGGAACTCCATTGGATACATGCAAGACTTGAGCTTACGACTAATCACTTGATATTTCTCCTATGATGATTATCTTATGTCTTGAAAATTTGCATCTTGCATGTTATCTAACCCTTGTAGGTACTTGGATGAATCTAATTCTATGAGATTGCAACTCACTCACATCTTGAGCAATCTCTACATCACCAAGTCTCTACGCAATGGTGGTTGATGACAAGGAAGCACGAAACCTTTCAAACATATCCTTTGACAAATTCTATGTTGAGTTTCATGATTGTCATGTTGGATACACAAGTGTTCTTCCTTGCGAAAATTAACCCATGTAGGTAGATGAACTCAAAATCCAAAGGGTGCTCCCAACTCTTGATGGGCTACATCAACCTTGAGCAACCCACACAAGTTCAACTACATGATCAAGATCAACACCGCCACCCAAGGTATGTTATTCCATCTTAGAGTAGCTTTACTCCAAGTCATGAGTCAAAACAACTCGACAAGACGTGAATACATCAAGATACTGATACGTCCATTTTGCATCATGCTTTGATATCGATATTTATCGCACTATGGACTATTATTTCACTTTATATCACAATGCTTATGGCTATTCTCTCTTATTTTACAAGGTTTACATAAGGAGGGAGAATGCCGGCAGCTGGAATTCTGGGCTGGAAAAGGAGCAAATATTAGAGACCTATTCTGCGCAACTCCAAAAGTCTTGAAACTCCACGGAACGTCTTAAAAGAAATAAAGAAAAATCCACGCCAAAGATGAAGGCCAGGGGGCCCACGCCCTTCTCACGAGGGTGGGGGCGCCCCCCCCCTAGGGCGCGCCCCCCTACCTCGTGGGCCCCCTAGTGGCTCTCCGATGCCCGTCTTCTCCTACATGAGGTCTTTCGATGAGAAAAAATAAGGAGGAACTTTTCGGGATGAGACTCCGCCGCCACAAGGCGGAACCTTGGCGGATCCAATCTAGAGCTCCGGCAGAGCTGTTCTGCCGGGGATACTTCCCTCCCGGAGGGGAAAATCATCACCATCGCCATCACCAACGCTCCTCTCATCGTGAGAGGGAAATCTCCATCAACATCTTCACCAGCACCATCTCATCTCCAAACCCTAGTTCATCTCTTGTATCCAATTCTTGTCTCAAAGTCCGGGATTGGTGCTAGTAGGTTGTTAGTAGTGTTGATTACTCCTTGTAGTTGATGCTAGTTGGTGTAATTGGTGGAAGATCATATGTTCAGATCCTATATGCATACCCCTCTGATTATGAACATGAATATGCTTTGTGAGTAATTACGTTCGTTCCTGAGGACAAGGGAGAAGTCTTGCTATGAGTAGTCATGTGAATTTGGTATTCGTTTGATATTTTGATAAGATGTATGTTGTCTAGCCTCTAGTGGTGTTATGTGAACGTCGACTACATAACACTTCACCATTATTTGGGCCTAGAGGAAGGCATTGGGAAGTAATAAGTAGATGATGGGTTGCTAGAGTGACAGAAGCTTAAACCCTAGTTTATGCGTTGCTTCGTAAGGGGCTGATTTAGATCCATATGTTTCATGCTATGGTTAGGTTTACCTTAATACTTTTGTTGTAGTTGCGGATGCTTGCAATAGAGGTTAATCATAAGTGGGATGCTTGTTCAAGTAAGAACAGCACCCAAGCACCGGTCCACCCACATATCAAATTATCAAAGTATCGAACGCGAATCATATGAACGTGATGAAAACTAGCTTGACGATATTCCCATGTGTCCTCGGGAGCGCTTTTCCTATTATAAGAGTTTGTTCTGGCTTGTCCTTTGCTACAAAAGGATTGGGCTACCTTGCTGCACTTTATTTACTTTTGTTACTTGTTTCTCGTTACAATTTATCCTATCACAAAACTATCTGTTACCACTTATTTCAGTACTTGCAGAGAATACCTTGCTGAAAACCGCTTATCATTTCCTTCTGCTCCTCGTTGGGTTTGACACTCTTACTTATTGAAAGGACTACAATAGATCCCCTATACTTGTGGGTCATCAAGACTCTTTTATGGCGCCGTTGCCGGGGAGTATAGCGCCTTTGGTAGGTGGAATTTGGTAAGGAAAAATGTATATAGTGTGCTGAAATTTACTGTCACTTGTTACTATGGAAAGTAATTCTCTGAGGGGCTTGTTTGGGGTATCTTCACCCCGTCCAGTAGAGCAAAGAGTTGCTCCTCAACCTATTGAACCTATTGAAAATGAAATTCCTTATGAGTATCCTTCGGGTATGATAGAAAAACTGCTAGCTGATCCTTTTACAGGAGATGGAACAAAGCATCCTGATGAGCACTTAATATATGTGGATGAAGTTTGTGGATTATTTAAGCTTGCAGGTATACCCGATGATGTTGCTAAGAAGAAGGTCTTCCCTTTTTCTTTGAAGGGAGACGCATTGGTATGGTATAGGCAATGTGATGATATGAGATCATGGGACTATAAAAAGATTGAAGTTGGAATTTCATCAAAAGTATTACCCTATGCATCTTCTTCATCATGATCGCAATTATATATATAATTTCTGGCCTCGCGAAGGAGAAAGCATCGCTCAAGCTTGGGGGAGGCTTAAATCAATGTTATATTCATGCCCCAATCATGAGCTCCAGAGAGAAATAATTATGCAAAGTTTTTATGCTCGGCTTTCTGAAAACAATTGCAACATGCTCGATACTTCTTGTGTTGTCTCTTTTATGATGAAGACTATTGAATTCAGATGGAATTTATTGGATAGAATTAAACGCAACTTTGAAGATTGGGACCTCGACGAAGGTAAGGAGTCAGGTATGACACCTAAGTTTGATTGTGTTAAATCTTTTATGGATACCGATATTTTTCGTAAGTTTAGCACTAAATATGGACTTGACTCTGAGATAGTAGCTTCTTTCTGTGAATCTTTTGCTACTTATGTTGATCTCCCTAAGGAGAAGTGGTTTAAATATCATCCTCCCATAGAAGTAAAAGTAGATGCACCTATTAAAGTTGAAGAAAAGACTGTCACTTATAATGATCCTATTGTTCCTACTTCTTATATTGAGAAACCACCTTTCCCTATTAGAATAAAGGATCATGCTAAAGCTTCAACTGTTGTTCGTAAAAGCAATATTAGAACTTATACACCTCCTGAGCAAGTTAAAGTAGAACCTAATATTGCTATTGTTAAAGATATCTTGTCTGATAATATTGATGGGCATGTGATTCAGTTCGAAGGTGAAACTGCTAGAATTGCTAAGCCTTATGCTAAAGATAAACATAGACCTGTGGTAGGCGTGCCTGTTATTCCTGTTAAAATAGGAGATCATTGCTATCATGGCTTATGTGACATGGGTGCTAGTGCTAGTGTTATACCGCATACTTTATATGAAGAAATTAAGGATGAAATTGCACCTGCTGAGTTAGAAGATATTGATGTCACAATTAAACTTGCCAATAGAGATACTATTTCAGCAATTGGAATTGTTAGAGATGTTGAAGTCTTCTGTGGGAAAACTAAATATCCTGCTGATTTTCTTGTTCTTGGTTCCCCACAAGATAGCTTTTGTCCCATTATATTTGGTAGACCCTTCTTAAATACTGTCAATGCTACCATAGATTGCACAAAGAATGTTGTTACTGTTGGCTTGGATGATATGGTTCATGAGTTTAATTTCTCTAAATTTAATAAACAACATCGTGAGGAAGAATTACCTAGTAAGGATGAGATTATTGGTCTTGCTTCTATTGCCGTATCTCCTAGTGATCCTTTAGAACACTATTTGCTAGACCATGAAAATGATATGTTCATGAATGAAAGAAGGGAAATAGATGAAGTATTCTTTAAACAGGAACCTATTCTGAAACACAATTTGCCTGTTGAAATTCTAAGGGAACCTCCTCCACCCAAGGGTGATCCCGTGTTTGAGCTTAAACCTTTGCCTGATAATCTTAAATATGCTTATCTTGATGAAAAGAAGATATATCCTGTTATTATTAGTGCTAACCTTGCAGAGCATGAAGAAGAAAGATTATTGAAAACTCTGAAGAAGCATTGTGCTGCAATTGGATATACTCTTGATGATCTTAAGGGCATTAGTCCCACTCTATGTCAACATAAAATAAATTTGGAGGCAGATGCCAAACCAGTTCGTGAGCCTCAACGACGTCTGAATCCTAAAATGAAAGAAGTGGTAAGAAAATAAATACTAAAGCTTCTAGAGGTAGGTATAATCTATCCCGTTGCTGATAGTGACTGGGTAAGTCATGTCCATTATGTCCCTAAAAAGGGAGGTATTACTGTTGTTCCTAATGATAAAGATGAATTGATTCCACAAAGAATTATCACAGGTTATAGGATGGTAATTGATTTCCGCAAATTAAATAAAGCTACTAAGAAAGATCATCACCCCTTACCTTTTATTGATCAAATGCTAGAAAGATTATGCAAACATACACACTATTGCTTTCTAGATGGTTATTCTGGTTTCTCTCAAATACATGTGTCGGCTAAAGATCAATCAAAGACTACTTTTACATGCCCTTTTGGTACTTTTGCTTATAGACGTATGCCTTTTGGTTTATGTAATGCACCTGCTACCTTTCAACGATGCATGATGGCTATATTCTCTGACTTTTGTGAAAAGATTTGTGAGGTTTTCATGGACGACTTTTCCGTCTATGGTTCCTCTTTTGACGATTGCTTGAGCAATCTTGATCGAGTTGTGCAGAGATGTGAAGAAACTAATCTTGTCTTGAATTGGGAAAAGTGCCACTTTATGGTTAATTAAGGTATTTTCTTGGGGCACAAAGTTTCTGAAAGAGGTATTGAAGTTGATAAAGCCAACGTTGATGCTATTGAAAAGATGCCATGTCCCAAGGACATCAAAGGTATAAGAAGTTTCCTTGGTCACGCTGGATTTTACAGGAGGTTCATTAAGGACTTCTCAAAAATTTCTCGGCCTCTGACTAATTTATTGCAAAAAGATATACCATTTGTCTTTGATGATGATTGTGTAGAAGCATTTGAAATACTTAAGAAAGCATTAGTCTCTGCACCTATTGTTCAGCCACCTGATTGGAATTTACCCTTTGAAATTATGTGTGATGCTAGTGATTATGTTGTAGGTGTTGTTCTAGGGCAAAGAGTTGATAAGAAATTAAATGTTATCCATTATGCTAGTAAGACTCTAGACAATGCTCAAAGAAATTATGCTACTACTGAAAAGGAACTTTTAGCAGTTGTATTTGCTTGTGATAAGTTCAGATCTTATATTGTTGATTCTAAAGTAACTATTCACACTGATCATGCTGCTATTAAATATCTTATGGAAAAGAAAGATGCTAAACCTAGACTTATTAGATGGGTTCTCTTGCTACAAGAATTTGATTTGAATATTGTTGATAGAAAGGGAGCTGAGAACCCCGTTGCAGACAACTTATCTAGGTTAGAAAATATTCTTGATGAACCACTACCTATTAATGATGACTTTCCTAATGAACAATTAAATGTTATAAGCACTTCTCGTAGTACTCCATGGTATGTTGATTATGCTAATTATATTGTTGTTAAGTTTATACCACCTAGCTTCACATACCAGCAAAAGAATAAGTTTTTCTATGATTTGAGACATTACTTTTGGGATGACCCACATCTTTATAAAGAAGGAGTAGATGGTGTTATTAGATGTTGTGTACCTGAGCATGAACAGGAACAGATCCTACGCAAGTGTCATTCCGAGTCTTATGGAGGACACCACGCTGGAGATAGAACTGCACATAAGGTATTGCAATCTGGTTTTTATTGGCCTACTCTCTTCAAGGATGCCCGTAAGTTTGTCTTGTCTTGTGATGAATGTCAAAGAATTGGTAATATTAGTAGACGTCAAGAAATGCCTATGAATTATTCACTCGTTATTGAACCGTTTGATGTTTGGGGCTTTGATTATATGGGACCTTTTCCTGCCTCTAATGGATACACACATATTCTAGTTGCTGTTGATTACGTTACTAAGTGGGTAGAAGCTATTCCAACTAGTAGTGCTGATCATAACACTTCTATTAAAATGCTTAACGAAGTTATTTTTCCGAGGTTTGGAGTCCCTAGATATTTAATGACTGATGGTGGTTCACACTTTATTCATGGTGCCTTCCGTAAAATGCTTGCTAAATATGATATTAATCATAGAATTGCATCTCCTTATCACCCACAGTCTAGTGGTCAAGTAGAATTGAGCAATAGAGAGCTCAAATTAATTTTGCAAAAGACTCTTAATAGGTCTAGAAAGAATTGGTCTAAGAAACTTGATGATGCATTATGGGCTTATAGAACTGCATATAAAAATCCTATGGGTATGTCTCTGTATAAAGTGGTTTATGGAAAAGCATGTCACTTACCTCTCGAACTAGAATCTTAAGGCATATTGGGCTATTAAAGAGCTCAATTATGATTTTAAACTTGCCGGTGAGAAGAGGTTATTTGATATTAGCTCACTTGATGAATGGAGAACCCAAGCTTATGAAAATGCCAAGTTGTTTAAAGAAAAAGTTAAAAGATGGCATGACAAAAGGATACAAAAGCGTGAGTTTAATGTAGGTGATTATGTATTGCTATACAACTCTCGTTTAAGATTTTTTGCAGGAAAACTTCTCTCTAAATGGGAAGGCCCCTACGTCATCGAAGAGGTCTATCATTCCGGTGCCATAAAAATCAACAACTTCAAGGGCACAAATCCGAAGGTGGTAAATGGTCAAAGAATTAAACACTATATCTCAGGTAATCCCATAAATGTTGAAACCAATATTATTGAAACCATAACCCCGGAGGAATACATAAGGGACACTTTCCGGAACGTTTCAGACTCCGAAAAAGAATAGGTATGTGGTACGGTAAGTAAATCGACTCCAAAACAATTTTTAGGGCAATATTTCTCCGTTTTGGAATATTTAGAAAAATAGAAAAATAAGTAGCAGTCCGGGAAGGACACGAGGGCCCCACGAGGGTGGTGGGCGCACCCTACCCCCCTGGGCACGCCCCCCTACCTCGTGAGCGCCTTGTGTGCTTTCCGGACTCCGTTTTCTTGCATGTTACGTATTTTGGTCGGTAAAAATTCATTATATATTCTCTCGAAGGTTTTGACTCCCGTATCATGCAAAAACCTCCTGTCTTTGTTTCGAGCTGTCCTGTTGCAGATTAAATCAACATGTCTTCCCAGGATTCGGAAGGAGAAAGCTATGTGGATGATTACTTAGCAAATCCAAAGGTCTATGGAGATGTGGAACATAATGGATGGACCACGGAGGAAGAAGAGGACTATGAACCCAAAGGGAAGGAGGAGACAAGCTCAGATGAAGATGAAGCACCATTACCTCAACCTGGGGACATGCACATGGAGTTCAAAAGGTCAAGTCTCCCTGATAGGGTAAAGAAACCCAAGTTCAAGTTTATCCCTTTTCATCTTTTGCAGGAAAATAAGTAGGACCTATGCAAAAAGATATTAACCCTGGAGTGGGCGATTGATGATCTGAAGGATCAAAATGCCGTCCTCAAGCGCAAATTAAGGGAGAAGCTTAAGCCATCAACTAAGCCAACATCACCACCACCTTCTTCACCGACAAAGGAGACATAATCACATGGGTATGGGCACTCCCCTTGGCAACTGCCAAGCTTGGGGGAGGTGCCCCGGTATCGTATCACAATCACAACTCCTATCTTTACCGTTTTTCTTAGTTCAATCCTATTAGTAGTATCTTGACCTAGTAGAATAAAGTTTATGGCATGATCTAGTTTTGAGTTTTGCTTTATGATCTCTCTATGTAATCGAGTCCGTGAGCTATATATAATAAAGATTAGTGTTGAGTCAAGGGCTTGATTATTTTGCCATGATCTTGGGTAAATAAAAGAAAAGGGAAAAAGAATAAAAAGAAACGAAGAGTTCATATTGATCTTATTGAGAGTAATGACTTCACATAGAAAGAGTATGATGATTAAAAGTTGTTGGGAGTTGGCAGACATAGCTTTGGTCATTGTTGCAATTAATAGGAAGTAATAAGGAAAGAGAGATTTTCACATATAGATATATTATCATTGACATCTTTTATGATTGGGAGCACTCATTAAAATATGACATGCTAAAGAGTTGATGTTGGACAACGAAGACAACGTAATGAGTTATGTCTTTCTTATATCTGAGATAAAGTATGTTGTCATGGTTCCTCTAACTTGTTGAGCTTGCCTTTCCCCCTCATGCTAGCCAAATTCTCAGCACCAAGTAGAAATACTACTTGTGCTTCCAAATATCCCTAAACCAGTTTTGCCATGAGAGTCCACCATATCTACCTATGGATTGAGTAAGATCCTTCAAGTCAGTTGTCATCGGTGCAAAGCAATAAAAATTTCTCTAAATATATATGATTGATTGGTGTGGGAGAAATAAGCTTTATACGATCTTGTGATGTGGAAGTAATAAAAGCGACGGACTGCATAATAAAGGTTCATATCACAAGTGGCAATATAAAGTGACATTCTTTCGCATTGAGATTTTATATATCCAACCATAAAAGCGCATGGCAACCTCTGCTTCCCTCTGTGAAGGGCCTATCCTTTATTATTATCTTCTACCTTATGCAAGAGTCACGGTGATCTTCACCTTTCCTTTTTCATTTTATCCTTTGGCAAGCTCAGCATGTTG
>NC_041382.1:603441554-603491689 GCF_002162155.2 Triticum dicoccoides | reverse complement strand
GGGCAAAACTATAAGCCCCTATCTTTCTCTGTGTCCGATTAAAACTCTGTAACCACAAGTATCGCGTGAGTGTTAGCAATTATGGAGGACTAAATGACATTTGAGTATGTGGACTTTCTTTTTAGCTCTGACATAGACTCTTTCCGATGTTATGATAAATTGCAATTGCTTCAATGGCTGAGATTATAGTTTGTTGGAACCCAATAAGGTTTATGATTTATACTTTTGCATTGTGAATAGATCATCACTTGAACATAAGTAATCATATGACAAAACCTATATATGTTGCTGTTATGAGAATAATCATGATGCCTTCATGTCCGTATTTTATTTTTATCGACGCCTCTACCTCTAAACATGAGGACATATTTATTGTTATCGGCTTTTCGCTTGAGGACAAGCGAGGTCTAAGCTTGGGGGAGTTGATACGTCCATTTTGCATCATGCTTTTATATCGATATTTATCGCATTATGGACTGTTATTTCACTTTATATCACAATACTTATGGCTATTCTCTCTTATTTTACAAGGTTTACATAAGGAGGGAGAATGCCGGCAGCTGGAATTCTAGACTGGAAAAGGAGCAAATATTAGAGACCTATTCTGCGCAACTCCAAAAGTCCTGAAACTCCACGGAACGTCTTAAAAGAAATAAAGAAAAATCAACGCCAAAGATGAAGGCCAGGGGGCCCACACCCTTCTCACGAGGGTGGGGGGCGCCCCCCACCCCTAGGGCGCGCCCCCTACCTCGTGGGCCCCCTGGTGGCTCTCCGATGCCCATCTTCTCCTATATGAGGTCTTTCGGTGAGAAAAAAATAAGGAGGAACTTTTCGGGACGAGACTCCGTCGCCACGAGGCGGAACCTTGGCGGATCCAATCTAGAGCTCCGGCAGAGCTGTTCTACTGGGGATACTTCCCTCCCGGAGGGGAAAATCATCACCATCGCCATCACCAACGCTCCTCTCATCGGGAGAGGGTAATCTCCATCAACATCTTCACCAGCACCATCTCATCTCCAAACCCTAGTTCATCTCTTGTATCCAATTCTTGTCTCAAAGTCCGGGATTGGTGCTAGTAGGTTGCTAGTAGTGTTGATTACTCCTTGTAGTTGATGCTAGTTGGTTTAATTGGTGGAATATCATATGTTCAGATCCTATATGCATATTATTAGATACTTAAACGAAAAATGGTAACCCCATTTTGAGCTTAAACGATGAGTACGACCTATGATCAAGTGATCTCACTTGACTCCTAAGTCAATATACTCTAACATAGGTGACTTTGTCACCGCCCAACTCTAGATGAAGTTCTCTTGTGTTCTTTTCTGTGTTCTTGCATTTGTCTCATGCATATTTGTTTCCCCTTTCAAAAAAAACTTCATCTAGATCTTTTAGTTTCTTTTCTTTGCTTTTTGTCCTGCATTTTCTGCATCCAATTCATTGCAAATCTTGGTGAGATCTTATTTGTCCAGTGAGCTGAGGTGACAAGTGTTTTTCTCTGTGATGAACTCGGTTCCACCGGTTTCATGTCTCCAGTCTACGAAGATTTTCTGAGCAACCGAAGCATACAACTCGATGACACCGATTTCACTACAGGAAAAATATTTTGCCATTTATTCCTGCTTTATTCTTGATCCAGCTCCACTCAATGAATCTTGTCCTCTGCAAGCATCACATTTACGTTAATGCTTTGTACTATGATTCAAGGACCGAACCCATTCACAACAAATTCCAGAAGACCCTTCTTGGAAATTGATGTCAAAGGGGGAGAGAGAGATCACATCAAAGGTTAATCATATCTCTAGGGGGAGAGATCTCTAGGGGGAGGGAATACTCCAGGAAAGAGTAATCTTCAAGGATCCCAGATGCTTGATGTTCAAGAGGAGAGATGCCACATGTCTTCTTGGGGGAAAGACATGTTCATATGTGCTTATTTGCATTAGCTCTGTTCATTTGTTTCTTTGAGCTCTGTTTTTCTATTCCCTATCTTCTCCTAGTATCCCATGCTAGATTCAGGGGGAGCAAGACATCCAAGGGAAAGAAATTTATTAAATTCATTGCATATCTTTCTCTTTGGGGACATGTCAATATCTATCGTGGTACTCTGTACTCACTCTACATGTCATCCCAGTCTTGGTACTCTTGTGGTTTCTTTTGTTTGCTCTAGCTAGTGGGTGCATCTGTGTTATCTAACCTTGTTTACGCGGGCTCATCCCATCCTAGCCAACTCAAGACCACAAGGTAAGTATATGCATCATAGTCATGTGTATGAGAAATTCTTGATGATGTACATACTATTTGCAAGAAGGACTCATGGGCATGAAGGTACATTTCCCATATTCATATCTTTTGCCCTGATGCATATAGCCAAGATACATGTAACACATTGCTACTCTGTCATGGTTATGCTCTCACATGCTTCTATATTCCATATTCACATGATTGCATACATGTAGGGGGAGCCTATGCTTGTTACATGTCTTTCCAAAGCTTTACTTGCTATTCTCTATATCTTTATCTAAAGCTTTGATGTATGTTGCCATCAATTACCAAAAAGGGGGAGATTGAAATCACAAGTGCTCCCTGGGTGATTTTGATAATTAATGACAACATATCTCTTGTTGGACTAATACTTTTACCTAGTATGTTTCAGACAAGTTCAACAAATTAAGTGGCATGGACTAAAGGATGTGGAACCCCTTCAAGATGCTAAGGACAAAGGATTAGCTCAAGCTTCAAGATCAAGACTCTACATTTTCTATTTTAGTGATCCAAGATCACATTCAGTCTATAGGAAAAGCCAATACTATCAACAGGGGATGAGGTGTTGCATAATGGCTTGCTTGCTCAAAGTGCTAAGTGATATGCTCCAAAACCCGCAACTACCTTACCCACATCCACATATGACCTAAACCAAAAGTCAAACTTGGCCCCACCGATTCTTCTATCCGGCGCCACCGAGTTCAGATGGCATAGCCACTGCCACAAACCCTAGGCAAATCGGTTTCACGGATAGGGATCTCGGTCTCACCGATATGGGATTGTAATCTCTCTATGTATGTCCATTATCAAAATCGGTCCCACCGAGATTGAGCAATCGGTACTACCGAGATTACAATGCAAACTTTCTGGTTAGCTTATTACCAAAATCGGTCCCACCGAGTTTGTGTAATCGATCTCACCAAGTTTGCCTGACCAACTCTCTGGTTAGCTTATTACCAAAATCAGTCCCACCGAGTTTGTGTAATCGGTCTCACCAAGATTATGTTATGCCCTAACCCTTACCATATCGGTCCTACCGAGTTGCATCCCAGTCCCACCAAAAATCCTAACGGTCACTAGGTTTGCTAAATCGGTCCGACCGAGTTTCTCAATTCGGTGTCACCGAGATTGGTAAATTGTGTGTAACGGTTAGTTTTTGCGTGGAGGCTATATATACCCCTCCACCCACTCTTCATTCGTTGAGAGAGCCATCAGAACATACCTACACTTCCAATACACATTTTCTGAGAGAGAACCACCTACTCATGTGTTGAGGCCAAGATATTCCATTCCCACCATATGAATCTTGATCTCTAGCCTTCCCCAAGTTGCTTTCCACTCAAATATTATTTCCACCAAATCCATATCCTGTGAGAGAGAGTTGAGTGTTGGGGAGACTATCATTTGAAGCACAAGAGCAAGGAGTTCATCATCAACACACCATTTGTTACTTCTTGGAGTGGTGTCTCCTAGATTGGCTAGGTGTCACTTGGGAGCCTCCGACAAGATTGTGGAGTTGAACCAAGGAGTTTGTAAGGGAAAGGAGATCGCCTACCTTGTGAAGATCTACCGCTAGTGAGGCAAGTCCTTCGTGGGCGATGGCCATGATGGGATAGACAAGGTTGCTTCTTCGTGGACCCTTCATGGGTGGAGCCCTCCGTGGACTCGCGCAATCGTTACCCTTCGTGGGTTGAAGTCTCCATCAACGTGGATGTACGATAGCACCACCTATCGGAACCACAACAAAAACATCCGTGTCTCAAATTGCGTTTGAATTCTCCAAACCCTTCCCCTTACATTCTTGCAAGTTGCATGCTTTACTTTCCGCTGCTCATATACTCTTTGCATGCTTGCTTGATATGTATTGTGTTTGTTAAACTTGTGCCAAAACTCCACTTCAACTTAAAGAAATTAAAAACTACAACTTTTGGTACTTAGTGTCTAATCACCCCCCCCCCTAGACACCTCTTCTCGATCCTTTCAGGTAGCTTTTGGCTGGGCCACTAAGGCTGTATTCTTTGGCGGCCAGGACTTCGTTCCATCTATCATTGAGCAGATCTTGGTCCGCTTGAAGCTGCAGCTGCTTCTTTTTAAGGCTCCTTGCAGTGCCTATTAGTCGGCGATTAAAGCGCTCCTGCTCGAGAGGTTCCTCAGGCACGATGAAATCCTCGTTGTCGAGGCTCTCCTCTTCCTCAGAGAGTAGAAGATAATTACTGTCCTCTGAGTCTCCGTGTATGGCCTGTTCATCAGGGCTAACTTGCCCATTTTCCCGTTCCCCTGTTCGGAGGTTACCTTGACGGGGTCTTCATTATTTTCGGCATCGTCCGGAGTATTATTTTTTCCGGTGCCCGTACTGCAGTCTTGGGAACGACGTGACTTATAGCGGCGTCGAGGAAGCTGGCATTTGGGATGTCTCTCAGGAGGTTTATCCTCAACTGGATCCTCTTTGTCATCGTTGTTAGTTTTTTCAGGCATGTCCACCATGTATACGTCGTAGGAAGAAGTGGTCGTCCGTCATCCAGTGAATGGCAGGTTTTGGCCTTGCTCCTTGTAGGCATCGTCGGAGCCATAGTCAAGCATGTCGGTTAAATCCTCGATAGTGGCTATGAAGTGTGTGGCGGGTGGAAAGCAAAATTCCCCATCATCAGCCTCTAGTTCGAACCGTACATAGTTCGGTTGTGAGTCCCCTGCCAAGGACAAGTTCTTTAATGAGTTCAGCACATCGCCCAAGGGCGAGTGCTGGAAGATGTCTGCGGCACTGAACTCGAAGATCAATAAGCGATCAAGTTCGGTATCTGCGGACTCACATGGTTCGGAACTTATACCCGGGGAAGAGTCCGGAGTTCCGGTGACACGAGTATTGCGTGAGGTTAAGTCCATGTGCGGCTCCAACACCGGGGAATCTGTGGCCTCCGTGGTGGGGTCGAGCCTCCAATCCTTGGGTGACGTAGTGTGCTCTGGATCTAAGGCCGGAATGGTCGCAGGAGCTATCTCTGGGGTGCGGTCTGACGATAGATTTAGGTCATGTTCGTCAAGGTGACCAGGGGAGGTCGCCGCGGTCTCGAATCCGGCGAAGATCAAATCTCCACGGATGTCCGCAACGTAATTCAAGCTCCCAAATCTGACCTTATGGCTAGGGGTGTAGCTATTGGTCTGCTCCAGGTGGCCAAACGAGTTGGCACGTAGTGCGAAGCCACCGAACACGAAGATCTGTCCGGGGAGGAAGGTTTCTCCTTGGACAGCGTCATTGTTGACGATTGAAGGGGCCATCGAACCTTTCGTCGACGGCACAGTGGAACTCTCAATGAAAGCACCAATATCGGTGTCAAAACTGGCGGATCTCGGGTAGGGGGTCCCGAACTGTGCGTCTAAGGTCGATGGTAATAGGAGACAGGGGACACGATGTTTACAAAGGTTCAAGCCCTCTCTATGGAGGTAATACCCTACGTCCTGCTTGATTGATATTGATGAATACGAGTATTACCAGAGTTGATCTACCTTGAGATCGTAATGGCTAAACCCTAGAGGTCTAGCTTGTATGGCCATGGTAATGAGTATCTCCCCACTCCGGACTAAGTCCTCCGGTTTATATAGACGCCGGGGGGATCTAGGGTTACACAAGGTCGGTTACAAAGAAAGGAATCTACATGTTCGGTCACCAAGCTTGCCCTCCACTCCAAGGAGAATCCCATCCGGACACGGGTACAGTCTTCGGTCCTTGTATCTTCACAGCCCATAAGTCCGGCCCATGGCTAACAGGTCGGACGCCCGAGGACCCCTTAGTCCAGGACTCCCTCAATCGTCATCATCAACCTTCCTCCATCACCAATTCCATGATGCTCACCGCTATGCGTGAGTAATTCCATCGTAGGCTTCCTGGACGGTGATGGGTTGGATGAGATTTATCATGTAATCGAGTTAGTTTTGTTAGGGTTTGATCCCTAGTATCCACTATGTTCTGAGATTGATGTTTCTATGACTTTGCTATGCTTAATGCTTGTCACTAAAGCCCGAGTGACATGATTTCAGATCTGAACCTATTATGTTTTCATGAATATATGTGAGTTCTTGATCCTATCTTGCAATCTATAGCCACCTACTATGTGTTATGATCCGGCAACCCCGAAGTGACAATAATCAGGACCACTTCCGGTGATGACTGTAGTTTTAGGAGTTCATGTATTCACTATGTGTTAATACTTTGGTCTGGTACTCTATTAAAAGGAGGTCTTAATATCCCTTAGTTTCCAATAGGACCCCGCTGCCACGGGAGGGCAGGACAAAAGATGTTATGCAAGTTTTTTTCCATAAGCACGTATGACTATATTCAGAATACATGCCTACATTACATTGATGAATTGGAGCTAGTTCTGTGTCACCCTATGTTATAACTATTGCACGAATAATCTCATCTGGCATAATTCTCCATCACCTATCCAATGCCTACGAGCTTTTCATATATTGTTCTTCGCTTATTTACTTTTCTGCTGCTACTGTTACAATCACTATAAAACCAAAAATATTACTTTTGCTACCGTTACCACTACTATCATATTACTTTGCTACTAAATACTTTGCTGCAGATATTAAGTTTCCAGGTGTGGTTGAATTGACAACTCAGCTGCTAATACTTGAGAATATTCTTTGGCTCTCGTTGTGTCGAATCAATAAATTTGGGTTGAATACTCTACCCTCGAAAACTGTTGCGATCCCCTATACTTGTGGGTTATCACTTTGACAGGGGGCGGAGGGAGCTGCTGGCCTCCCCGTCTTCGCAGAAGATCTTGCGCGACGGCGACCCGCCACTACCACTTCCACCATGCTCGCGTGTGGATCCTGCGATCACTCATCGGAGAAAAGCTCTCCACCGGGTGAAATCGCTGGAAAGAAAAAGGAAGGCGGCGGAAGAAATGAGAGAAAGGAATCATAAATCGCATGTCGTCTGGTAGATATAGCAAACGGATGGCGTTTTTGTGGGCCACTCATATAAGTTTTACGGAACGGGCTAAATATAGCGTACTTATTCGAGCCACAAAACACGCAAAAACGCTATATGGGCCGGAATTATGCAGCCGGCGAGGTTATCCGGTATGCTCTTATGTGCCGAGCCGAAGGTAGGTTAGCCTTCAGCGTACCGTGGAATGACAATTGATTGACACGAGCAGTATCGTAATACTCCCATTAATCCTCATGGAATCTACATTTACAAAAGGATATGGCTAGGTCTCAGTTCGACTAAGATTTAACCAAGTTTCAGTCAAATGACATGATTTATAAAAATAGTTGAATATTTTTTTAATACAGATCTTAATGTAATATCTCACGGATATAGATCGATTAAAGTCGACTTAACAAGACTGTTTACAAAAAGCCCTAACCACCGCATAGAGGAAAGCAAACGTGCAGTGCAGGCCGCCGAGTCGCCGTGCCAGTTCCCGGCCACGATCCCGACAGGAGCAGGAATAGAGGGGAAATAGGCCAGCAGAAAGTAAGCAAAAAAACAGAGGCAGGCAGGAAGATTCCGCGCCGGCCGTGCGATTGCGATGATTGGATCTGGCAGAGTCGTCCTGCTGAATTCTCCCAGCAGAGTTGGAGATGCTCGCCCATGTCAGGTCGGTACTCGCCAACGTTTGGGCAGTTGCGCCTACTGGTGCTCGGGTCGAGCCCAGCACGTGGTGGTGTTGTACCGTCCCAACGTGCGCCGGTCTAAGCCTAACGGCTGCTCAGCTCAGGTCGGGCCGAGTACGTGGTGGCGTTGCCTCGAACCCACGACTGCGCGGCGACTTCTCCTCACATCCTCTTGCTTAGATTATCAAATATCAATACCGTACATTGACTACAAGTTTCTTCACAGTTTATTTTTCCTTTCTGATTGATGAAAAGGTTGCGCGTTCGACAAGACAGGCATGTAATGTACGATTGCATTAGATTCAGGCAGGAGCAAAAAATTCCACTCCGGAGAGAAGCGGAGACTTGTGACTTGCTTTTTTTTTTTTTCACCCGAAAAAAAAAAGTATGAACGCCGTAGTCAGTCGTCACGCCAAAGCAAGCAGCACCATCTCTTGCCCCCTCCCCTCCGTCCGTCCCGCCACGACAAAAAACAACAGCAGCGAATCAAGGCCGCGTAGACTACGCATAACTAGTCTCCCAATCCGCTCCCCCCACCCAACCCCCCAACTCCGCGACACGATTCCCCACTCGATTCTCTTCTCGCCGGCGGGATCGATCCGATCGAGGTTGATTGGGGGAGAGCGAATGGCGCGGTGATCGGCCCGGTCGGTCGGGCGGCTCGATGGCGGCGAGGCCGGGACGAGGCGGCCGCGTGCGCTTCAACGTGGGCGGGCAGGCGTTTGAAACCACCACCACCACGCTCGCCAACGCCGGCCGCGACTCCATGCTCGGCGCGCTGCTCGACGCCTCCTGGAACGTGCCTTGCGCCGGAGGGGAGGACGCGGCCGCCGAGTACTTCATCGACCGCAACCCGGCGTGCTTCGCGGTGCTGCTCGACCTGCTCCGCACGGGCAGCCTCCACGTCCCGCCGCACCTCCCGGAGAAGCTGCTCTACCGGGAGGCGCTCTACTACGGCCTCCTCGACCACGTCCGCGCCGCGCGCTGGGGGAGCTTCGACGGCGACCGCCTGCGCCTCGCGTCCTCCGTGCCCGGCCGCGCCCCCGGGGACGGCACGGCCGTCCGCGCCGCGCCCGACGGCGGCTGCTGCGTCGCGCACGGGGGCGCCGTGCACGTCTACAACTGGATGCTCGACGAGCGCCGCCCGGTCTCGCTCGACCACTCGCAGGTCAACGACGTCGCCTACCTCGACGCGTCCACGCTCCTCATCGCCGCGCGCGAGCGGCTCGGCAAGTGCGACGGCGGGATGGCCGCCTTCTCCGCCGTCTCCGGGGACCTCCGCCACCGCTTCCGCGTCCAGCACGACCGCCAGGCCAAGTCCTTCACCGCCGGCGCGCTGGCGTTCGACAGGGACTCGAGGATCTTCGCCAGCTGCAAGGGCCGCCTCAACGAGTACGGCGTCGGCGTCTGGGACAGCGCCACCGGCGAGCAGGCCGACTTCTTCTACGAGCCCCCCGGCTGCGCCCTGGGCGACGCCGACAGGCTCCAGTGGCTGGACGCCACCAACGCGCTCATGGTGGCCACGCTGTTCCCGAAGACGGACAACTGTTCCATCGGCCTGCTGGATTTCCGGGACAAGAGCGTGGCCTGGTCGTGGTCCGACGCCGGCACGGCCGCGTCGCTGGAGGAGAAGCGCGTGCTCCACGCCATCGCCATGGAGGACGAGCGGTCCGTGTGCGTCATCAACCAGTACGACGACCTCGGGTTCCTGGACCTGAGGAGCAACGCCGGCGCCGTGCGGTGGAGCTCCCGGAGCAAGCTGATGAACCGGAAGGCGCCCGGCGAGGAGAGCTGCTACCCGAAGCTGGCGACGCACGGCGGGCAGCTCTTCTCGTCGATGAACGACAGCATCTCCGTGTTCAGCGGGCCCGAGCACGTGCTGACGTCGACGCTGAGGCGGAGCTACGGCGGCGCCATCTGCGACTTCTCCATCGGAGGCGACCGCCTCTTCGCCCTGCACAACGAGGAGAACGTGTTCGACGTCTGGGAGACGCCGCCGCCGCCGATCATCTGACCGCCAGTCTGCTCCGCGTTGCTCTGCTCAGCTCGCCGTGACTTGAGTCGTACTGCACTTGTTGCGCTCACTCAACAGAAGAAAAGAGATACTACTACAGTAGTATTCAGAAGGAATGGTTGCACCTAACTGATGATGATGATTACTCATCACAGTACACTGTAGCTTTCGATCAATCTTAACTGGAGTGGTAGAGTGTACGCAAGCTTTGGTTTCTAACCCAGAAAAGAGAAATTTTCGACCAGTACTCCCTCCCCCGGTCCTTTTTAGGTCGCATATAACATTTGTCTAAGATCAAGCCTCGTAAAGTTTGACCATTTTTATAAAAAATAATACCAACATTCATGATATGAAATCAATATCAATAGATGTGTTATGACTTCAATTTTTATATTGTACAACTTTAGCATGTAAATGTTGATATTTTTTCATATAAATATGGTCAAACTTTATGAAGTCTGACTTCAGACAATTCTTATATGCAAAATAAAAAAGGACCAAAGAGAGTACATACTGGCATCACAACATCTCTAACAGACCCTTTATAACACGAACGCTTAAAGCCGTTATAAGGACCGAGAAAAACGTATTTTAAGGACCGATTTAGCTGCAGTCGAACAGATCCTCGTATAATCAACCCGTAAAAAAGAATATTCTCTAAATATACCTGCCACCTCGCCTTCCTCGACGCACCGCACCCCCGCCACCAATCCTCCCTTGATGCGCCGCCGCCCCACCGTGCCTCTCTCGACGCGCCCCATCGCCTCCATGCGTCAATCCAATCACTGTCGCCCCTTCTGCCCGCCGGACTGGGGTTCTCCACCCCCCACTGCTGCTCGCACCACCAGCAGAGCCACCGCCAACCGCAATCAGCCCCGCGGTTCACCGTGATCCTCTTCCGCACGGGCCCCAGCATCTCCACGCCAACTGTCACGGAGATTGACGCTCTCGTCGCCGGTCTCCACTCGCCGCCCCCGACAACCTCTCTGTCTTCTCCTTCGACCGCGACGCCGCTCGTCTCCTCTTCCGCTCCCTTCCTGCCGCAGCGCAGAGCTCTGGTCTCTCCGGCTCGAGTGCCTCCACCTCCTCATACCCTACCTCCGGCAGCCAGGGACGGACGGGCGGCGGCCCGAATGGGTGGGGCGGCTTCCCGGATGAGCAGGGCGGCGGCCAGGGACGGACGGGGCGGCGGTCGGGAGCGAGCCATGAAGATTTCGATGGCAGTTGGACTCCGGCCAATGATCTTTCGCATATACAGGGCACCCTCGGGTTGGCCCCAAAATCCTTGTTTTCATAGGTTTGGGCAAGATGTTTTTCGCGCCTCTTAAATTTTTTACAGGTGGGAGTCGTTTACGAGTTCTATTCAGGTTACTTTTTTCATCTAAAACTGTAAATCAACAGTTATTTTACAATTTCATACGTTTTAAAGGGTTTGCCAAGAGATGCTACGCATGCCATCACCAGTAGATTTTTCTTGCCCTTCTAATTCTTCTCGTCGGAACATCTGTTGTCGGCATCAGGCGTTGCCCTGTCAAAATCATCACAAGGTTGATTCTCAGCAAAGTATGTTTTGTGAATGCTAAAGGATATCTTTCGCTGCACTTAATTAGGAGGCCCCGTACGCCGTACTATCATATCCATCTGAGCCGTGCTTGGGGCCTGCATTTTAGAATTGGTGACTCACTCGAGGACAGATTTGGCTGTCCTGTTTAGTGCTCAGCAATGTCGGCCACAATATTCAATGCCGAATTGGAACGGTGCCCCTATCTGTTTCACATACACATTCTGTCACGTGTTTCTTTCTTAAAAAAATAACAAAATATGTTAGTTTTACTCGTTTTTAAAGAGTTTAGAAACAGATCCAAACTACGACCTGGTTTCTGCTGTGCTCTTCAGAGGCAGTCACAGGCTCTGTTCCAAGCAGCCGTGTCTGTAATCTTTCATTTGCGCTTTACTTAGCTCTGCTCGACAGAGCATGTATGTGCAGGTGGGCGAGCTTTTGCTTTTTAGGCCTCCTTTGGTTCATAGGATAGAAATGTTATAGGAATAGGAAAATCATAGAAAGTGAAATGACATGCATCTCAATTCCTATAGAGAAAAAGGTGTCATTTAATGCATATGATAAGAATTTTTTCATTGAGTCTTAGCTAATGTTTTTTTTCTTCAAAATGTGAAGGATTGATTCCTATTCTATATAGGAATAGGAATCCATTCCTACAAACCAAAGGACCTTAAAGAAAATTTTCCTATGCAAATCCTATCCTATAGAAACTAGTAGAACGCCCGTGCGTTGCTACGGGCTTAATTTATTTATTTTGGATTACACCTAGTTAAATGGCCATGCGTTGCTACCGGCAACAAAACCTCTTACCGAAACTAAAGCTTGGCATGAGATACTTGTCACAGTATGTTTTGTGTGTACATGTACAATTCATACATATATCTATGCATCATTGGCGTGTTCAGCTTTTTGACCTCATCTCCAGTGAGCATCCCATCATCGTTCTTGTCACGCCTGCTAATGTCACACTCCCAAAGGATTTTTTTTTCAGTAGGTTCAATTGATTTAATCCAAAACGGAGATGCGAACATAACTTAGCCCAACAATGTGGAGTCAAAGACTTTCCCACAAAAAAAGCTACAAGTAAGATCTGGCCAATCGTCTCCATCAAGAACTCCTTGAGCTGATACTTGTTATTGCCTTCCTCCGGCATTATGTTCCTCTTCCTCGACATGTACCGAGTTCTCCATGCCTTGGATTAAAAGACATGTCCATTAATCCACATGCCATGAGTCGTTTAGTCTATCAATGAAAGTATTGCTTATTTTGGTCTAACAAGGTATGGGCATTAATTATTAAGATCCAGATTAGCAGCTAGGAATAGGGGTGCTCATAATGCACTTGATTTTGGGCCGGTACCTTGCCAACTCTTTGGCAAATAGGAACATATCATGGTATATGAAAAGACAGTCACAAGGAATATATGTCCTTTATATGGGAATAAAGAGGTATTCTGCACTGTATAGTAGTCTCGTCCTTCAATTTTTTTTGAACATCAGTACAAACAGAAGCGCTCATATACACGCGCACACACTTACCCCTATGAACGCACACACACACCCTACCCCTATGAGCACCTCCGAAAGACTGAGCCGGCATATCATTTTGAAATTTACGAAGTCCGCAGGCACCTCGTTGTCGACGGGAACGTCTCCTCCCAGTGAATGCACATAACCAGAAATCTTGAAATAAATCCAGGAATAAATGCGAGCACCAGGATTTGAACCCTGATGGGCTGGAGATACCACAGTACCTCTAACCATCCACCCACAGGTTGATTCGTAGTCTCATCCTTGAATTGTTTTGCTATAATTACTCAAGTTTTGTGCTCTTGAGGTAACATAGAACCGGCAAATCCAAAAGGAAGTGTGTGTGTCATGTCTCATGTGTGTGTTTCTGGGTGGATGTCTGTCTGCGATAAACTTTACATTAAGACAAAAAAATAGCTTTGAATATCACTATAATTATATATAACAGTGGTAGTCTCGTCCACTGTCCACTTCTCCAATGTTCAGATTCAAGTTCCATAATTTGTATAGATATCTTGCCATCTGGGAAAATTTGCTCATCTACCCACCCTTACTACTTGTGACAGATTATATGATCTGATAACCCTGTTATGTTAAAAAAAATAGATACTTCACGGTCTAGACTAATTAGAAATTGAAATGTACTGAATGTGTGATCTATTGCAGGTTTAATGAGATTATGATGTTGTTGCAAGGCACACAAAATGAGTAGTTGCTTGTTGTATACAACAAAAGTGGCACCATATAAAACCAGATGGGTGTTGGTCATCATGTTGGGCCATACAAAAGAAGTTTGCTTACTCGAGGAAATATCACATGTCCAAATTGCCCTGGTTCCCTAGATGTATAAACTGTCACCCTAGAAACAAACATGACCTATCAGAGTAGACCACAAGATGCAATAATAACAAGATTGAACATGCAAGCACAACGGGAGAAAAAACAATGGCGAAACCATATTAAGGTCATTATGCAGTTGGCTTAAGTTACACCATTAAGCAAATAACTACCCACACCAGTAGAAGCTCCAAAACCTATAGAACCATATCATGTAATATTCCACTGAAAACAAGCATGACACACATGCTAAATGCTCGTAAACATTACTACGGAACTTTCCCCAAAATAACTTTGCTTGTCAACCATGAATCCACTTAACTTCTTGTTTTCTCAACAATATCTCTATATTTTTAATTCTTGTAAACCGAACACAACAAAATATACCACTATGATTATCTACAAGAAATTACCTATTTTCATGCTGGAACTATAATTTAGTTCTAACATCCTCATTGCTTAAATCTGAAAATAGATTTCAGTCATTACTAACTAGATGTTAGGCATAAACTTGTTTTGGCTGAAACTCTTACACTCTGGACGACAATAATGCAAAAAAGAAACCATTGGTCTTTTTGTATCAACTCAAAAATATGCATCGTTCTGTACCAGTTTTAAATAGACTGATTATGTCCAGTTCAATAACAGGAAACAATTGCGAGTTCCTAGTTCGGTGTATGGACGGAGAGGTGACCCTGAAACATCAAAAACGAGTTTGGGATGAACTTGCCCCTTTTTGGGCCCAGTCTCTTCCGCTATGATATTTTCTCCTTTAATTTTTCTTCCCTGCTCCCAGTCGTCCGATGCGGCGACATAGCGGCAGAAACTACCCACCTTACCCTGATGCTGAGCAACATGCATGGACTGCTACTTTCCTCTATCTCTGCAGTAGTTGCCTCTCTCCCAATTGGCTTGGCCGCAGGCACACAACACAATAGCCCATGCACAGCCACCCGTCCTGATCGTGTGCTACTTTCTCTTCTTCCTTCCTAGCCTCTCCTTCTCCATCGGTTGCTCCCTGCCACTGCTTTCGCAAGCAATAGTAGCCCTCGAGCCACAGATGCATCTTCATCTCTCACATTATTCCTCCTCTCTCACATTATTCCTCCTCTCTCACGGAAAAAAAATTACGTGCCCGGTTCGTATGTTCCACCCGTGAGACCCTCGTCGATTCACGACACATGTTAATTTCAATCTCAATGCCCTAGTCCCAATTACCAGCCAGCACCCTTCCTTTGTTTGACAACCGGCTATTCCTTTTCTATGAATTGGCGACAAACCGGCTTTTCCGTTCCTAATTGCACATCTAAAGGAGAAAAACAAACAAACCAGTCTAGAGCCGACGGGGGTCATGCGACACGATGGCACGATCTCTCACCTACGGCGGCCGTGCAACGCTGACTCCGTGTCCTCGCAGGACATGTGGAGCTGCTCCGTCATGCCGTGTAGCCAGTTGTGGCGATGAACTAAATGAGCTATATTGTTCAGGCCGAGAGGCACAACGGCGTGTCATCCTTGCTAAGACACTTCACTGGTTTTAGAAGTCTTTCACTGACATAAATTATTGTGAATTTCCTTTGCCCATATTAATATATATGAATCAGTGCCAAGCAGAAAATGTAATTTTAGTCAGATAACCCACAATGGCGATATAGTTTTTAGAAAATATACATCGTACCGGCCAAATTATATTAAAAAGTGAAATATAGAAGATTCCCCTTATGCTTGGAAAGCACCTTTTCAATCATCTTTATCAATCACCAAACACCATCATAAGTCTTGTATTTGAGTGCATTGTCAATCTTCACCAATGACTATAATGCCACATGATGCTTGATGCTTGTTCTAAAAATGCATAAATGATTTATCAGTGGAATTGATTGAACGTGCAAAAATAATAGTAATAATCATATATGAGCTTCATAATATACTTATTTATTACTACGGGGAGGTAGCACTGCAGTGTTTTTTAAGATAAATGCACAAATTTAGGAGATTAGAGCTGATTCAGTTCAACCAAGTTGCCATTTCCCAATGGCCAGTGCTCATCTGGACAACCTGAAAAAAAAGAAGGAAAACTGTACAATAGAAGCTATAGAACATACACATGCTGCATGTAATTCACAGTAAGTGCTCAGCAATGCAATACCAAATCAGAAGAGAAATTTCTTCAAACAAGTCGTGGACAATGTGAGTAAATATACTCCATATATCTACCGAAACCCAAATGGACAGCTTGGCTGGTGAGCTTACAAATCAGTTACAAGCTTCTGATAGAGAGTAGAAATCTAGGATTCCGAGTCTTTCTTCCATTTGCCAACGCAAGCAATCTAAACAAATTAAAAAGAAAAAAATGCAAAAAGGAAAAGGAGGGGACCTTCTGTGTGAAAATTTGAAGGCTTATTAATGGATTGTGTGCCCAGCCACAACCATCCACGTAGATGAGCCGCCCCAAAGTCTTCTAGACTCATAGGATCTATGGTCATGCCATCATGATTAGAACATCGATGCATACGAGGAAACGCCAGCCTATGAGCCTACTAACCCCCGCTGATCCGGCTGAATCAGCATCGTGATCGTACCAAGGAGGCACCGCTCCTTGCAGGGAGGGCCACGCCGATGCCATGGTGGGTACGGCCGCGCCTGACGCCACCGAGATGAGTAGCAGGCGGTTGCCTCAAGGAGGGGGGCGAGGGCAACAAGCTTGGAGGAAAGTGAGGGGCAAGGCATGACCACCAATATCTGTAGATGGACAACTAAGCTACAAAAATGAGTATATGAAAGGAGATTAGCAATTGTTTTCTCGCTTCACTCGTAAACATAACAAGCAATTTTTCTTCAAAGTAGGTCTTACCCTATTTTTTGTAAAAGAAAGGCCAGGCACCTTCATGTCTAATAAAACATTCTATAGCAAATCAATGGAACCAATCAGGCTTCTCTTAATATGCTGATATGCATGGTACTAAATTCCAAACTGGAACTACAACTGACTTCAATATATGCAAGTTTGACAGTGAAAATAGTACTAAGCTTAGCAACGGCCTGCCCAATACCTACTTTCTACCCAGATGTGCAATTGCAAGGTTCAGCTGATTAAGATGCTTGAGTTTATCTGCAATGGTAGAGCATTATCTTTCTAATTCAAATTCAAAGCTAACAATCACAACAGAATATAACTATCACTATGGCAACTGTTACGAAGATGAATCCCTCCTTTCTCAAAGTCGATACGCAAGTTATTTGCTGCCTTCCCATATTCCTCTGGTAGGCAGGGCACCTTCACTCTCAGCGTTTAGTACCACGTTTTATAAAGTAGTATATGTGTTCAGGTACTGCAGAAAATCACAGAAATGAATGTTACCGTTCTGGTTTGGTCATTTCACTCTGCTCTCTCCCTTTTCACAGATGCCATTTATGTTATAGACCTTACTTGAAGATGCTCATAATTCGTCATTGATGCCTTATCTGCTTCCTCCGTAAACTCCCTAGTTCACATACATATTTATATTCAGTAAAAGAAAACTGAAAACACTTTGCTGCAGAGCTTCCAAATTATTACACAAGAAGCAAGCAGACGTCATCCAATCACCTATCTGAGTGCGTGTCCCTGCACAACTCCACCGAATCAATGACCGAGCAAACCTAGCCAATCATCAGCCAACCCACATCAAACTACACAGATTAAATAAAACGTAACCAAAGAAGAGTAACTTACAGTGTTGGAGATCTCATCCATGGTGTGAACAATCTCAGCAGAGGGCGGCAGCTACCCAATGTGGTCAACGAGCTTGTCCGACCTACAAATTTAACCAAACAGTCATAGAAAATTTAGCAATGGATTGTTGTGGTGGGGTAGTGTTAGGGATCGAAGGGGTTTTTTCCCCTTACCGCTGGATGACCTCGTCGAGCGACGGAAGCCCTTTGCAGTGCGCAGCACATAGAAGCCGTACAGCCGCCGACCCGGCCGGGTCGAGCAGACCGTCGAGAGGCACGCGCACCTACCCGACCACGCACCCGGCGCTGGCCAGCGCCCACACGAACATGGTCTCCGGCGGTAACGACGCCATCGACACAACCAGTTCCAGCGCGCCCGCCCACGCCGCCGGGCCCCAGCACGGCCACCAACATCGCTCCTCGCCCCCACCAGCAATGCCCCCATGAGCGGATGCATCAATCGGAGGAAGAACCAACACCTCCCCTTGTGGTCTCCCCCGCTGGTAGCTGCTCTCCTTCCCGACTCCGGCTTCCAGCGGACAGCGCTCCAATGAAGAGTGCGCCGACGAGGGCGTCTTGGGGGACGGCAGGGAGGGGAGAGAGGATGTCGCTTGGGGAGTTGGGGAGAGGCAGGGAGGGGTTGCGTGATTGATGGTTTTTTTCTAGGTGGAGCGGTGAAAAAGGAAAGAGGAAGAGGGCTTATTAGGATTTGAGAAAGATCGACGTATTAGGAAAATTAGGATTTGGAATTGATTGTTATGAAACTAAATTTATTGATTGGTAACGTGCTATCACTTCCTGCTCGTTTATAACGTGTCTAGTTAGGAAACTTTGGAAAGGTTAGGAAACTTTTTATTGTGAGGGTAAAAAATTAACGTGAGTAGATATGGTGGTGGGATGTGAGACGAAAATAAACCGGACGAAAAAACCAGACGAAAGTGGTGGGACTATTCAATCAACTCGTCCATTAGGAGTAGAGATTATTATTATTATTATTATTAGAGATTAGAGATTAGAGATTATTTGTTTCCTGAAAATCTATTATTTGTTTTCTAAAGCAAATTGCATTAATGAGAGAGATCCGTTGATTTGGCTAAGGTAGGAAAGAATCTATTATTTGTTTGCTAAAGCAAATTGCATTAATGAGAGAGATCCGTTGATTTGGCTAAGGTAGGAAAGAATCTATTATTTATTTGCTAAAGCAAATTGCATTAATGGGAGAGATCCGTTGATTTGGCTAAGGTAGGAAAGAATCTATTATTTGTTTCCTAAAGAAAATTGCATTAATGAGAGAGATTTGTTGATTTGGCTAAGATAGGCGGTTTTTGCGGTTCGTGACGGCTCAGTGTGAGGTGGGACGAGGTACCAAAAAAAACCATGGTAGGTGGGACGAAAAAAAATCTGGAAGGTGGGAGTTGTCCCTGGTTAACCTACGAAATTTCGTAGATTTTTTTAGAACAAAAAATACTCAGTGAAGGTGGGATGAAAATTGATCGGCGGAGACTACCAACTGCTTCATTAGAAATAGAGATTCTATGACATTCCTACAAAGAGGCTTAGAGTTGGTAACGAGTATACTTGTATCATTTCGATCTGGGCGCATCATATCCAATCCAACATCTTGTCCTCTACTTGGACTTGGAATGGAAGACACATGACAGGTCCAAGCAGTACTACCGCTGGAGGCCACTCGTTGGTTATAGTTTATTGTTTATATATACACACACTTGACGTAAAGGCTACACGAAAAAGGATGTCTGGCTTTGACAAGGTAGGTATGATGAAGGAAATTATTGAGTTTATTCCTGTGGCCGAGCCGTAGTGCAGAGATCTAGGCCTCCTTTGATTCATAGGGTAGAACAATCATATGAATAGAGAAGTCATAGAAAATAAGATACATGCATCTCAAATCCTATGAGTAGGAATAGGAAAGGAGATATTCTTTGATTCATCTTATAGGATTTTTTCTATTGAGTCTAGACTAATATTTATTTTTCTATGAAATATGTAGGATAGGAAGAATTCCTTCATAGGAATAAGGAATAAGATTCTATTCCTCCAAATCAAAGGGCTCTGAAGAAATTTTTCTTACAAAAATCCAATCCTATGAAATTCCTACAAAAATTTTCCAAACCAAAGGAGGCCTCTAGAATTATGAAAGATGGTCTAGACTAGAAGAAGAGTAAAACTGCAAAAAAATGCAGATCGAGGCCAAGGCAAAACAAATGCGTAAGTAATCCAGCAATGGAGTAGGTACTCATGTTTAACGCATGGTTTTCGGATACTTTAGCATCTTATATTAGGGCATGTACAATGGTAGCATATGGATACATATGTCACATGATAAAAAATAATTTAAGGCATCTATATTAATGTTTTCTCTCCAATGCAAACTATCATTAGTGGGCCTCATTAAGAAATAGAAAATAAAGACTCTAATACACATGCATCTCTACTTTTCACTCGACCTTTTCAGCTTTTGTCATCGGGCCATATTTTTTTCTTCAAGCACCCGCCTCGTGGAAAGGATCCCGCTTCCCTATCCGAACCTACTTTATGTCATATCCGATCCTACATAACATGTGAGGCATCATCTTAAGACTATGCATTGTATATGTCCTAAGTAGTTGGTGGCTACGTTTTTTCTGTATGGACCGTTATCATGATGACAGTGGAACCCTGCCGAAACGAGTGGTGGACACTTCAGCTCCTAGAACGAAACGTCAGAAAGAAAAGATGGTAATGAACAGATAGAATAAAGAGCCGGTTGTTCCTGTTGAATGGCCTTACATGTATGGTGTAGCAGCATAGTTTCCAGTATATGACAATTGAACTACCGTAGTACGAATGCCTATATTGAACTGAAACGTGTATGCTCGAAGAATTCTCCCCGTATAGGAGTACTTATTATTAATGGAGGGAGGCAATTAGCATTCTTCAGACGGCACGTTGGGTGCAAGGCAAAGTACGTACTTAGGGCATCTCTAGCCGGTGGCCTTCAGGGGGCGTCTAAAAGCGCCGTTTGGGGGTGAGCCGGTGTAAAAAATAGTCCTGGGGTGAGTTGGTCCTCAGCCGTCGGCCCCCAGGGCCGCCCCCAAACGCGTATTTAGGAAAAAAAGGACCGTTTGGCGAAGTTATGATAAAAACTAGTAAAATTTCGACCAAACATGACAAATTTCGGTAAAATTCGCGCATTTTCATTACATTAACCTAATCTAAAAAAGAAAAGGGCTGAAGTCGTCGCCGCCATCGTCGTCGGCGGCCTTCTCCTCCTTGATGCGGGCGCCCCTGCTGGACCCCTGCCCGGCGTCACCATGGCGGACTGGCGGCGGCGCGTCGTCGTCGTCGTTGCTGTCGCATAAGACGACGACCCCGTCTTCAACACGGCCGCGTCGGCGCTCCTCGAAGCGGCGCAGGGCGGCGCGCTGGCGTTCCTTCTCCTTCTTCCGGCGGGCCTTCTCCATCGCAATGGAGTCCTGGCGTGCCCATTCTAGGACCGCGTCGTCGTCGTTGAACTCTGCCTCCACCGGCGCCAGCCCCGGCTCTGTCTTCACCGGTGCCAGCCCCGGCTCCATCTTCGGCTTGACGAAGCGTGGAGGAGCCGACGAGGAGGGGGCGCGCCGGCCGCCCTCGTTGATGACGATGCCGACGCTGCGAGTGCGTCGACCGATTGACGTCTCCGCCGCGGGCTCGGCCTTGACGCCGAGAAGCGCCGGAGAACCGGAGGAGTGGGAAGATGAGCGAGAGGAGGAAGACGAGGAGGAGGCGAACCTCCTTGGCGCCCATGCGCGTCGGTGTTGCGACGGGGCGGCCCCCGTCCCAGGATAGGTCAACGGCGGGTTGTTGCCGCCGTCGAGGTGCGTCAGCACGCCCTCCAGCGTGCGGCCCGGGACGCCCCACCACAGGTGGCGCCCCACGCTGTTCTTCACGCCGCCGACCACCGGCGCGTCATTGGTGGAGGCCAGGCGCTGCTGCTGGCGGCGCTGGAAGTACGCCGCCCAAGCCGCGTGATTGCCGGCGGCGTACTGGGAGAGGGAGCGCTCGTCGTCGGTCAGGGAGGCACGCGCGACCTCGACCTCCTCGGCGAAGTACGTGGGCTTCGCCACGGCGTCGGGTAACGGGGGAACGGGCACTCCCCCGTCGCCGAGCCGCCACCCCGTCGGCCCGGCACGCATGTCCGACGGCGCCGGGATGTTCACCTGGAACAGGAGTCTGGACTCCTGTTCGCGGAGCGAACGCCGGGCGAAGCCGTTCGCCGCCGCCTCGTCTCCGGGGAAGCGCTCTGCCATGGCGACGGGCTCGGCGGTGGTAGAGAGGGAGAGAGAGGGGCTGCCGGTGGCGCTCGGGAGAGGAAGACGGAGACGGAGAGAGAGGGGCTGGGCGGCGGCGAGGGGCGAGTCTGGTGTGGGCACCAGCGAGAACCGCCGGCTTTTATAGCCGCTCCGCGCCCGTGTGTACGCGTGCGAGGGAGGGGAGGCGTCGGCGCGCCGTCCCGAGACGCGCCGCCCGGCAGCCTTGCCATTGATTCCCCGCGGGAACCGAGGCAGTTGGGGGAAGACGAGCCGCCGTGTCCCTGACGCGGCTGGCCCGCGGCTTTTTCGCGTTAAAACAGTTCGCCCCGGCGCCCCGGGCGCCCCCAGCGCGCCGGGTTCGGCCTGGGTCCGCCGGCGCTGTTTTCGGCCCAAGCCGACGAAAATCGGACTCCTGAGGACGCGACTAGGCCGTTTTTTTAGCGCCGGTGAAAAAAAACGTTTGAAGAGGCCTTCCTAGGGGCGCGGCTGGAGATGCCCTTAAAGTACTTGCAGTGACATACCACAAAAATCCCGAGGGCAGAAACAATGTTTGCTACAGCAGCAACACAACACGCGGAGCAAGCAGTTGATTCCTAATGTCATCAGGCAAACAGACGAAAAGCTCAAATGAGGTTCTGCAAGTGATCACTTTTCTTCAGTGAAATATGCAGTAATAATGGAATAAAACGTGCATTTTTAGTTTGTGAGACAAAACAGTAACATTTCAATAAGTACATTACGACATGTAAACTGGCTGGGTACCAATATCAGATCAATTAACCCTTGCAGTATACTCACAAAACATTATATGTTTTTCCATTTTTTTAAAACGAAGATGTAAGGAGCGTCCGGCTTTAAATTAATAAAGCCCACCAACAGACAGCATCCAACATACGGGATAGACGATAACAAAAGGTAGTCACGGTTGAAGCCTAAGTTTGATACATGCAACCGGCCTAGGTCTGAGAAAGATGGATAAACAGTCTAAACATGCCAACACCGGCAAGGACAGATACAGCTCCACAACATCTTAATGACGGGCAGCAATCTAGATCAGTCGTATCCGCTCCATAGTCTCCTGCATCCGCTCAGCGTCCCGCCGTTTCCCCAACGGCATCCGGGTCTGAAGGAACAAATGGCATTTGAAAGTAATGTCAGCGGGGTGAGAAGGGAATTTGTGCTCTATAGTGATTTTGTTTTTAGTAGTCCATAGAGCCCATAAAAGCGCCCCTACACAACGCCATAAAACTCGGTCGAACCCATCCCTGTGGGCCAAGAGAATATCGCGGAGATTACTACCCGAGTGAGGGTTTCAATTCTGATCGAAGGCTTCCCGGACCACACTCCAAGCGAATCGAGCTAAGTGACAGTTGAAGAAAATGCGGTTTGCATCTTCGTGCGCACCACACATCACGCAAGTGCCATCGGCCGGCCCGTTATGTTTCGCTATGTTGTTAGAGGACGGGAGACGATCGTGGAACATTTGCCCTAGGAATATTTTTATTTTAAGGAGGATTGACACTTTTCATAGCCCCCTAGCTATGTCTAGTGTCGGGCCCTCCGTCAACTTAGCGTAAAGTGACTTAACCGAAAACTTCCCAGAGCTCGTGAGAGACGAAGAGACCTTATTGGCCTCGGGTCGCAGCACCACGTCAGCAAGTGAATTACATAGCCCGACCCAACAAGCCCATTCGGTATCTATAAGAGGCATTTTGAAAGAAATGGCTGACGGGTTGGTTCTAAGCACGTCGGCAACGAGGATATCAATGTTAGTAGCAAGTTGGTAAATGGAGGAGTGGCTGCGCCACAACGGCTCCGAACCAAACCAGTGGTCTAACCAAAATCGCGTGGAGTTGCCGTCGTTAACGCTAAGCTTAGCTCCTAACGCAAAGGCCGGTTTGACAGCCTGGATCCCATTCTAAAATGTCGACCCTTTGGCCTTAGAGCTAAGGAAATTCCCATCAAAGAAATATTTCGCTCTATCCTTGGTGAAGGACCAATGTATCAACTGTCTGCTTCTACCATACGATGTACGTACACAGCAAGTACAAATTGATTTAACATGAACCGAGAACTGTGAAGTATCATACTGCAGCAGATTACGATTGGACATCAGTGTGAAAGAAACAGAAGAGCTTATAGCAAAAAGAACTCTTTTTTTTTTAGAGAGAGAAAAAAAAAGAACTCATTTGGGTCAGAGAGGTGTAGCAACTCATTTGGGCCAGGCAGGTGTATGAAGATCGGAAACCTAAACTATAGTATTAGTGTCGTTCCAATCAGCAACATTTGCAATTGCAAACTTACTTGTTTAATAAAAAACATGAGAATCACCAGTAGTAAGGTGTGATAATAACATCTGGATGATAAATAACATAGGAATCACCGGTAGCAAACGAGGCGATAAAACCAAGATGATGATTAGAACATAAGTAGTGTGTAACACACGAACACGATACTACTCCCAACTTAAGGTAGCTCGATCTTGCGCACACAACAAATTATTCCCAAAATCTAAAAAGTGGCCGTGCGCTTTTTGGTGTTTCCGAGCGGCCGCGTCTGTCACACACATGCATGTGTATTTTTTTTGTCTCGTAGCGCATGTGGGTGCTGGCATTAAATATGTTCACACTAGTCTCATCAGTTAGAGAAAACAGATCCACGTACTTTTATTTCGGGATTTTAAATTCTTTTAAAGTCATATCTTTTAAACCACATGTCGGAATTCAGTTCCGTTTTCATCGTTAGATTCATCGCGACGAGATCTTTAAAACTAGATCCCGCATGGATATGTTTCGACGAAATTTTTTTGATGCCAATTTTGGTGCTATATGATGCAACTAAAGTATTGCATTGTGCAACTTTAGTACTATATCGTGCAACTTTTTTAAAATCAGTTGGCTTGTAATTTAGTCTAGTTTGTACACACATTAATATTTAGTTGGCTTATAATGTAGTCTAGTTGCACACATATTGATGTTTAGTTGCTAGAAGGACCAGTTGCACATGCATATGCTCAGTTGGCTTGTAATTTAGTCTAGTTGCACACATATTGATGTTTAATTGGCAGGACACTAGTTGCACACACATATGCGTAATTGACGCGGCAATGTAGTCTAGTTGCACACACATTGATATTTAGTTGACAGGACTAGTTACACATATATATGCTCAGTTGGCGCGGGAATGTAATCTAATTGCACACACATTGATATTTAGTTGGCAAGACTATTGACACACACATATGCTCAGTTGGCGCGGGAATGTAGTTTAGTTGTACACACATTAATATTTAGTTGACAGAAGGACTATTGACACACATATGCTCAGTTGGCGCAGCATGTAGTCTAGTTGCACACATATTGATGTTTAGTTGGCAGGAAGACTAGTTCATGGAAACATCCCCATGCGGGATCTACTTTTGAAGAGCACGTCGCGAGGGTTTCAACGGTGAAAACGGATCTGAATTTTGACACGCGGTTTAGAAGATATGTCTTTTATAATTTTAAAAACCAAAAATTAATGCACAAGAGACGAACGTGAGGAACATTAATGCATCGGCATGCAAACACTAGACGCATGCATGCAACGGCTGCCCAAACGGTAGGACGGGTGGCTGTTTCCTTTGTTTTCTTTTTCTGACATGAAAGGGACAGATACTTACCTTATTTGACCGGCCGCTGGATCGCTCTACTGGGCAGCCGGCCGCCCAGTAGACGCGCCCCAAATTATTAGCCCCGTTTGATTGCTGCCTCAGTTCTCCACCGTCTCCTCCTCGTCGTCAATGACCTCAGATTCGTCCTCCGCATAGCCATTGGCGTAGTACTGGTCGATGAGGGTCTGGTTGTACGCATTTATCTTTTGGGCCTTGTCCTTTTTCTCAGCGTAGGTTTTGCGGTATTCATAGTCCTTCTCGGCCAGCACGTCGTCAGGGAGCTCATCGACGAGCTTGCAGGGATTTGCAATCAAAAAGTCGATGAGTGCCTGCGGCAACCTCCTCTTGACCATCACCTTCCTCTTTTTGCCGGACCTGGACGGCTGTGCATCCTTCTTCCACCCCAGCCACCGGCGACCCTCCGCCGCTATCGCCTCCGCCAACTCCTTCTTCCTCTTCAGGACTTAAGTCCCCTGCGACGCACGGATTTCACCCTGTTCCGACGCGCTTGCCTTATTCATCTTCCGGATTTCACCCCCCTCCGACGCGCTCGCCTTCTTCCTCTTCAGGGTTTCACCCTGCTCCGCCGCGATCGAGCCGCCGATTTTACCCTCCATCGCCCGTGATAGAGCCCTAACCTCTGGTATATTTGCCCCGCAACCGACGCGAACGTATCCTGTGAAACCAAACCCCTCGACTCGATCGTGCACTAGATGCGCCAGAGGCACTTGAACCGTCAGATTGACAAGGAAGGGACGAGATCCAACTAGGCAACTACCGAGGTGGGCTGGTGGTACAATTGCAAAGCAGACCTTGAAGTATCATTAAAACTTTTGAATAGCCCTTTCCAAGACAAAAGTAAGATATGCACTCTTGACCGTGCACTCACAAATAGTTTGATAATCATGCAGCTCTCCTGATGAGTTCGAAGAGATTCTTTCGATTGCTAAAAAGGAGAAAATGTATCCTAGTCGTACATTAGGTTGAAGAACACACTTTTTTTATTTTAGATTTTAGCCTGCAACTGAACATTTGGAGAGGACCTGAAAAACGCAAACAACATCTATTTTGAGATCAAACGAAAGTAATCTGGTGATAACATTTACCTATCTTTATATGATAAGGTAACAACAACTCGATCTATACTGCTCTCTGAAGTAGTAGCAAGATTACAGATCGATACACGAATGGGGAATTTCTCTCTGGCTATTCCTAGGATGAAGAACAGATGTCGTCGCCGCCGTGATCCACTGGATGCCTGCTGGAGTTGGTGACTTGTGCTTAAGTAGTGGTAGGCTGGGCCGTCACCCGCTCCGGCCCACAGAAGTGTTGGTTAGGCCTGCGGGCTCTGTTGGGTCGTGGCTCCTTGGGCTTGGTCCCTCCTGCCAGTGGGGCTGCCGTAGTCGGGGTGCTCACATCCCCCCTCCTTGAGTGGCGGCTTGACCCCAAGCCACAGCTTGAGGGAAGCGATCAAAGAGAGCAACACAGTCTTCCCAGGTGTCTTCCATGGCAGTCTCCGGTTACCAATGCACCTTGACTTGCTCCACCATATAGCACCATTCTTCCAGCGCCAGTGAGTCTGAAGTATCTCCACGGGAATGGCAAGCACGTTAGTACAGATGGGAAGATCAGGAGTTACGACCGTACCAGGTAGAAGTGCTCGGCGAAGCTGCGTGATACTCTCCAACGTATCTATAATTTATGAAGTATTCATGCTATTATATTATCCATCTTAGATGTTTAATGGGCCTTTATATGCTGTTTTATATGATTTTGGGGACTAACTTATTAACCTAGAGCCCAGTGCCAGTTTTTGTTTTTTCCTTGTTTTTGAGTATCGCAGAAAAGGAAAATCAAATGGAGTCCAATTGACCTGAAAATTCACGGAGATTGTTTTTGCACCAGAAAAAACCCACAGAGTACCAGAGATGGACCAGGGGAGTTCCGAGAACACCACGAGGGTGGGGGCGCGCCCTACCCCCTGGGCGCGCCCCCTATCTCATGACCGCCTCGGGGACCCCCCTGACTTGTTTCCGACTCCAACACCTCTTATTTATACCCAAACTTCCAGAAAGAAACCTAGATCGGAAGTTCCACCGCCGCAAGGCTCTGTAGCCACGAGAAATCAATCTAGGCCCTCTCTGGCACCCTGCCGGAGGGGGCCATCATCACCAGAGGCTATGGAGGAGGATCCCAGAGGGGCCATCATCGCCTTGAAGGCCAAGGACTAGAGGGAGAACCTCTCCCCATCCAGGGGGAGGCCATGGAGGAGGAAGCACAAGGGGGAGAACCTCTCCTCTGTCTCGGTGGCACTGGAGTGCCATCGGGAGGGGAATCATCGCCGCAGTGATCGTCTTCATCAACATCACCATCATCATCATTCATCCTCATCTCTTTTACATGGTCCACTCTCCCACACCCCGCTGTAATCCCTACTTGAACATGGTGCTTTATGCCACATATTATGATCCAATGATGTGTTGCCATCTGTCGGATTTCGGGTTCCGACAAAACCCTTGAGGTTCGAACACTGGGGTGCGCATGAAGATCTCTGATAACCCACAAGTATAGAGGATCGCAACAGTTTTCGAGGGTAGGGTATTCAACCAAAATTTATTGATTCGACACAAGGGGAGCCAAAGAATATTCTCAAGTATTAGCAGCTGAGTTGTCAATTCAACCACACCTGGAAACTTAATATCTGCAGTAAAGTATTTAGTAGCAAAGTAATATGATAGTAGCGGTAACGGTGGCAAAAGTAATATTTTTGGTTTTATAGTGATTGTAACAGTAGCAACGGAAAAGTAAATAAGCGAAGAACAATATACTCATAGGCAATGGATCAATGATGGATAATTATGTCTGATGCGATCGATCATGCAACGGTTTGTTGACACACGAACACGTCACGTGTAGCCTCGACGCTGGGGGTGATGCACCGCAGCTCACGTCGAAGGAGACCCGACCGACAGCGCGATACGCAAGACAGTCAGCGGGCGCTTTTGAAGACCCAAAACCCCACACGCCCGGGAGGGACCCTGTCAGGGAGTGCGGAGGCTATGGGCTGCCCTAAGTCGATTCTCTCGCCCCTAGAGCCTCGTGGATCGCTGCCCTCCAACATAAAGAACGAACGAATAACGAGAAAGAAAGATACAAGGGTAGGGGATAAAGATAGATGAACACAAAAGTGTAATAGATTGATTGGTTCGATTGGTGTTATTGAACCGGCCATCACCCCCAACATATATAAGAGGCGGCTGGACTTCCCGTACAAGCAAAGGATTCATCTAGGCTTTCCTTACAAAAAATTACATCAATTCACGTCCTAGAGTCCTAGTTCTATTCCAACTCGGATTCAGTCTGAATCTGGCCCAACTTCTGTCTTCCTCCTTGCGCGGGCCGCCGAGCTTGCATATGACCTCCGATCAAGACGGCCCAAATATGAAACTTGTGCGCCTCGATGAGATGAACAATCCTTATGTTTAACACTTTTCCAAATAAGACCATCTTGAATATTCTACGAAGCCATCTTTAATATCCAGTCAGACTCGGTCATGTAACAGACTGGATTGTCCGAGTCTCGTAGTGAACTTACAGGCCGTATACTATCTCATATAATAATGACTCCAAAACCAAAGTTCACCGTTTTGACGACGCGCACAACTTCCATGTTGATCACTTTTCCATCCGAGGTTATCTGGATTACCTTTCGGGCACATCTTTAGTTTCACTCGGATCCGAGCCCATCCACTCGGATATTAGAGTTTTTCGTCCGACTGGGCCTTATCACTTGGATGTTAGAGTCTTTCACTCGGAAGACAATCTTTCATTCGGAGGACTATAATTTCACTCGGAAGACAATCTTTCACTCGGATGACTATATTTCGCTCGGAAGGCAATATCTTACTCGAACGTCAAGTTTTCATTCCGATGGTAATCTTTTCACTCGGATGATAATTTCACTCGGATTACTATATTTTCACTCGGAAGCCAATATTTTACTCAATCGATAAGTTTTTTACTCGACCTTTTACTCGAGCGGTAGGTTTTCACTCGGATGGTAAACTTTTCACTTGGATTTCCCGACTGAAAACACAGCCTGATCTTGATTTGTCTCTCCAGGTTGCATACGACCTCGGATTGAGACAAATTTTATATGAAAAACGATCGGCTCGACAAGATAAAACGTTTTAGTGTTGAAGGTTTTTCTATTCAAGGCCGTCTTGATGGCCGAATTACTCGCGCAACCTATCAGACAAGTGTGTGGCACCTCGCGCCATATTTCCGTTGAGGTTCGGTCTGCAGTGTATTGCCTCTAACTTTTGCATATGAACTCGGATTGAGATGATTTATATATCAAAATCGATTGCCTCGACGAGACGAAGATAATTCCTTAAGAGTGCTCCTTCATCCGAGGTCATATTGAAGACATGATTGGTCAAAAACCACTCGGAACATTGAATTATGCCACTCGGAGTATAGTTTCGGTCCGTAAGATAATGTCGAATGAATATAACCGAAACATCAAAGTGGTTCCACTCGGCGACATGAATATTTTCATGCTGAAAACCCGTTCACTCAAGACCATCTTCATTGCAATCTGTATCTTGCCAAAATCAGGTGTCAACACATGCCCCCTGTTTTCTGGCAGAGCTTGCGTGCCAGAAAATACTTTGCCTCGGGTATTGTTTAAGCACGATGTCAACACTCCATCAGCTGTGTATGCTGAGGATGATAATTTCTATCGGCCATATGCTCGGGCTTGTTGCTGCTTGAGTAGAACTTCTTCAGATGATAGTCGTCTGAGAACAACCATTGGATGTCACAAAGGCCTCCACACAAATTTCTCATGTCAATTCTAACCTTACTTTGTCCAGATACTCCTTGGAGATACTAGAACTGCTGGACGATACATCGCCAAGCCGTCTTGCCGAGCAATTATAACCATGCACCTCAAAGGAATACTAACAACTGTTCGGTGACTCAACTCATTGTTGACCAAAGTACACCATCAAGCCCCCGCCGAACATCGTCTGTCTCCTAACATGGATCCTGCAGATAACTATCATCATGAGTCAGAGCTTTTATGCACTAAACCCTTGATCAGTGGCCGAATAAATAATTAAGTCGGCCTCGCTGGTCTTGGCAAACACCGAGCATCAGCTATAGGAGTACAAGATAAACATGAGGAACACCATTAATTAGATGCCATATTTTGCCAGTACAATGAACTCTCAGGGCGATATGAAAATATAGGCCATGCATTCTCATCTCAAAGGAGCTTGAAAATCCGTCCAACAAAAATAGCCGAAATAAATCAGATATTTCAGCTGGGGATATATTGTTGGGCACAAACTCTGATGTGACGGTTGCAGAACATGGATGATGCGTTGTTTGGAGTCTTGTATAGTGACATGAAAATTGTTGTTTTCGCCTACCGGCTTCACGCTTGTCCTCCCTTACTCCTGCTGGCTTCACAACAGGAGTTGGCACATCATTCTCGCCTTGACGGCTTCCCTCGGGGACCCATGCCATATTCCCTTCTCCAACTCTTTGGCCCTAAGCCGCTTCAGCTTTGTTTCTTGCCAATGTGATAAGCCGAGTGAGCATCCCGGCTATGATTTTGTTTTGTGCACTAGAAACTCTTTCCTGATCTTTGGCACTTCCGGCTTGGCCTGTCCAGACTCGATGATTGGGTCCTTGAAAGTTACCCGCTTCACTTCCTTTCCATTAGTAGCCAACGTCGACCCGGCTGGCTTTTTGTCGTCCGGAGTTGGATCTGAAACAGCACACTTGCGGCCATCCTTTTTTACTCGGTACACTTGCTTGACCACGTCCATATTCTTTGCTGACCCCTAGACCGATTCTTTTTGGTTGAGTCGGTCTTTCACATGTGGTTGTTGAACAAATGATGATCCTCTCGGAGCTGCATAATTTTGGTGATGTGGTTTAGAATATGATGGACGGTGTGCCCTTGATTTATACTTGTTCCATGATTGATCTGAATAATAGATAGCATGGGGAGGTATCCATGACATCGGCATTGGTGGCCCAAAAGGAGGATATGGAGTCTGTTTGCTCAACTTCTTCCTTCGCCAATCCCAGTCCTCAAATTTATGCCTTAGGGGTGACTTCGATGCTATTGTTTCACTCGGCCGATAAGCACTCTTTGCCTCACTTATCTTCTGATATTTTTCTAATAACTGCGCGAAAGTGACTTTCGGCCTTTTACCTTTGTGCTTACCATTGCCTTTTCTTTCTTTAACTGTGCGTGCATCGGTCTTTGAATTTTCTTGTTGTCCCCCAGTGCTAGATGTCGCCATTGTAGCTTTGATGGAATTCCCATCTTCAAGATTGTTGTTGATGCACTTTTTAACCATATCCTTGCTCGAAGACTTGACCCCGTCATCATTGGTGTGTACCTGTTGACCTTTAGGTGAATCGGCTTGAGATAGCCGAGTCAACATTTGATCGCCATCAAAACCAATCTGATCCGATTGTTCATATGATCGTGCCTCAACAAACTTCAATCGTCTCAATTGTGCGGCTTGATGAATCACGTTGTTGTCTTTGATATTCTCTTCAAACAAACATTGAATTTGTTCTTGTCCTGATGGCTCGACATCACGATCAATTATAATAGGATTAGTCGACGATGCACCAACGATGTGATCAACTATGCCCGGACTGAAGGTACACTGCTCGTCCATTAACTGATATTGTGATACTAGCTCTAAAACAAAACAACCGAGCAGTGCTGGCTTAGCGTCATCCGACTCGGCTATGCATTGATTTTCATCCTCTTTTCCTGATGCTTTTGAATCGGCTTCGAAGGACTTTGGACCTGGCTTTACGTTTCTGCAACCAAAATAATTACAGAATATACGCCTCGTCCGAGACCAAATGTTAGCCAGGCATGAAACAAACAAAGTTGTCCATATGAATACAAAGTTCAGTTGGCATGACAAGAACAACTTTGGTTTTGATAAGTTGTCACTATTAGCCTCTATGAATGATACCATGTGTTGACTATCATGATTAGTGACAAGATCATTCCTAACAAATAGATTACTCATTTCAATTGGTATTTCAAAATTAATTAGAATCTTACTAATAGGTGCATCAACAATATGATTTTGACCGAATCGAAAATTGAGTAAACTATCTGCTAGGTGTACCTTTGTGAAGACGTTGGAAGGAGAAGATGGTTGCACCACTGGAACAATACATTGCTCCACTTCTGAATAATTCTCCAACGCCTCTTCCTCTTTTTTTGGATCTGGTGCCTCATCACTCGGATTGCCCGAGTATATTTCACTCGAATTGCCCGAGTATATTTCAGTCGGATTGCCCGAGTGGATTTCACTCGGACGCTCTTTATCAGTTGAACTTTGCTCGGCCGCATTTTCTTGGTCTTGATGTTCATCGTTAACTGAACTATGTTCAACCATATTACTGTGTTCTTTATGCTCATCAATATCTTTAGCACGAAACTCATAGGGTAGCATGTAAGCTCCCTTACATCCAGAAAAATCGAGCACAGCCAATTTGTTGCGTTTGTCGTTCCTTTGCTCAGCCAAGCTTGCATCTTCTATTTTGGTACACGCGGCAATAGTTGGCTTGATGCACTCGGCTTTAGCCGGTGATGCACTCGTCTGGAACGATGCACTCGGCTGGCATGATGCAACGCACTGGGCCTTAAACATCCCAGTGCTCAATCCAGTTTCAACCGAATCCACTGTATTAGCCGAGTGAATCCTTTTTTGCTGGTTTGCTTGCAAAGCTTCTTTTTTATCTTGCCTCAAAAGTGTAGAAGGGCCAAAATGGTTGCTACATGGAGGAAGGCACTTGATGTATTCTTGCAAATATCCATCTCCACGCTTCTTCTTGAGTGCTTCGTAGGCGTGTCGATATGCTGCTGGTAATTCCTCAAGGGTAGGTGTAGTAAATTCGTTGACTCTATTCCCTGTGAGCTTTGGCTTGATCTTGTCCACTTGTGCCAGATATTTTTCTTTAGACTCATCCCTACTTGGATTCGCTTGCCCCCCAATACTTTTACGATCTTTCGGCAATGAATTGATGTCGCCGAAATTTTGCGATTGTATAGGGGGTGTATAACATGCTGCAATGATAGGTGAAGACATGTGCACTGTTGTTGAATATTTTCTCACGCCAATTTGATCAATCGGCAACACTTCGTCTTCTTTCAAAACCCTAGCTCTTATTGCCTCATAATCAGGAACCAATCCCTTTTCGTGCTGCTCAAGGCGAATAGCACTAATCTTCTTATTTTGGGCTAAAATTTTTAATGCAGCCAGAGCCACCTCATCTCCTACAATATTAGGCACATATGCTCCTGCAGAATCTCCATTCACTCGGCCAAGGTGATCCGAGTCATGAATATTTTTAGTTTCATATGCCACTGAACAATTAATATCACGAGGTGTAGTATATGATGTTTGAGGATAACCGGCCAAATAGCTAATGGAAGCATGGCCGATTCCCCCATCCATCGGCATGTTTGGGGATGAACCCGCATATTGCGAGTCGGCTGCCGATGGATAGAACTGCGAGACGCCCTCCTGTACATGAGGTGTCATATATTGATCACTCGAACAAACCGTGTTGTTCACCGGCATATTGAAAGATGTTGCCGATGCACGAAAGTTCATATTCATAAGTTGGATGTCGTGATTCTGTAAATTCCAAGTTTCTCCAACGGAATAACTAGTCGGCCTTTGCTCGTTAGGGCTAGCCGACATGACTTGTCCATTGAAAGATCTAGCAACATCAACATAATGGCTATTTGCATCTACGTAAGGAGATTGATGATACATGTTATCGTTGTAGATTGCAGCTGCTTGATGACGCCCTCCTCGTAGCAAGAACAGGCTGGAGACTGTTCAAAGCTTTGTCCCCAGTGGAGTCGCCAAAAAGTGTGTTGACACATGAACACGTCACGTGTACCCTCGACGCCGGGGGTGATGCACCGCAGCTCACGTCGAAGGAGACCCGACTGACAGCGCGATACGCAAGACAGTCAGCGGGCGCTTTTGAAGACCCGAAACCCCACACGCCTGGGAGGGACCCCGTCAGGGAGTGCGGAGGCTATGGGCTGCCCTAAGTCGATTCGCTCGCCCCTAGAGCCTCGTGGATCGCTGCCCTCCAACGCGAAGAACGAACGAATAACGAGAAAGAAAGATACAAGGGTAGGGGATAAAGATAGATGAACACAAAAGTGTAATAGATTGATTGGTTCGATTGGTGTTGTTGAACCGGCCATCACCCCCAACATATATAAGAGGCGGATGGACTTCCCGTACAAGCAAATGATTCATCTAGGCTTTCCTTACAAAAAATTACATCAATTCACGTCCTAGAGTCCTAGTTCTATTCCAACTCGGATTCAGTCTGAATCTGGCCCAACTTCTGTCTTCCTCCTTGCGCGGGCCGCCGAGCTTGCATATGACCTCCGATCAAGACGGCCCAAATATGAAACTTCTATGCCTCGACGAGACGAACAATCCTTATGTTTAACACTTTTCCAAATAAGACCATCTTGAATATTCTACGAAGCCATCTTTAATATCCAGTCGGACTCGGTCATGTAACAGACTGGATTGTCCGAGTCTCGTAGTGAACTTACAGGCCGTATACTATCTCATATGGTAATGACCCCAAAACCAAAGTTCACTGTTTTGACGATGCGCACAACTTCCGTGTTGATCACTTTTCCATCCGAGGTCATCTGGATTACCTTTCGGGCACATCTTTAGTTTCACTCGGATCCGAGCCCATCCACTAGGATATTAGAGTTTTTCGTCCGACTGGACCTTTTCACTCGGATGTTAGAGTCTTTCACTCGGAAGACAATCTTTCACTCGGAGGACTATAATTTCACTCGGAAGACAATCTTTCACTCCGATGACTATATTTCGCTCGGAAGGCAATATCTTACTCGAACGTCAAGTTTTCATTCCGATGGTAATCTTTTCACTCGGAATAACTTCACTCGGATGATAATTTCACTCGGATTACTATATTTTCACTCGGAAGCCGATCTTTTACTCGATCGATAAGTTTTTTACTCGGCCTTTTACTCGAGCGGTAGGTTTTCACTCGGATGGTAAACTTTTCACTCGGATTTCCCGACTGAAAACACAGCCTGATCTTGATTTGTCTCTCCAGATTGCGTACGACCTTGGATTGAGACAAATTTTATATGAAAAACAATTGGCTCGACGAGATAAAACTTTTTCGTGTTGAAGGTTTTTCTATTCAAGGCCGTCTTGATGGCCGAATTACTCGCGCAACCTATCAGACAAGTGTCTGGCACCTCGCGCCATATTTCCGTTGAGGTTCGGTCTGCAGTGTATTGCCTCTAACTTTTGCATATGAACTCGGATAGAGATGATTTATATATCAAAATCGATTGCCTCGATGAGACGAAGACAATTCCTTTAGAGTGCTCCTTAATCCGAGGTCATGTTGAAGACGTGATTGTCCAAAAACCACTCGGAACATTGAATTATACCACTCGGAGTATAGTTTCGGTCTGTAAGATAAAGTCGAATGAATATAACCGAAACATCAAAGTGGTTCCACTCGGCGACGTGAATATTTTCATGCTGAAAACCCGTTCACTCAAGACCATCTTCATTGCAATCTGTATCTTGCCAAAATCAGGTGTCAACACGGTTATAACATAGGGTGACACAGAACTAGCTCCAGTTCATCAATGTAATGTAGACATGTATTCCGAATATAGTCATACGTGCTTATGGAAAAGAACTTGCATGACATCTTTTGTCCTACCCTCCCGTGGCAGTGGGGTCCTATTGGAAACTAAGGGATATTAAGGCCTCCTCTTAATAGAGTACCGGACCAAAGCATTAACACATAGGGTCTGTTCTGAAGTCCTCCCACTCCACACTTCACAAACTCCTCGTGCGGAGCTGAGCCGAACGAAATAACAACAAAAAGCTAGCTTCACGAAGTTGTGGTCGATCCTAGTGCAAAAATCTAGAGCGAGGCCAGCCCAGCTTCACAAAAACGAGAATCTGGAGTTCACCCATATTACAACCAAAATGCCACCGCCAAGTATAACATTTCACCCAGCCACGAGAAAGAAAACAATTCATCCCCTCGAGAGCCAACTGTCGCTAGGAACAGGTACAACGTCTCCCCTGGGCAGCCATCCTAGGCTGGTTCTAGCCGGCCCAATATGGTGGTGGACAGCCCAACAACCACTGCTAGCTCAAGATGGCGAAGTAGAAGCTGATTTAACTCCCGAACAGAAGGAAATCGCTACGTAGAGCAAGAAGCCACGAAAAGAAGCTGGATTTGTGGAGTTTTCTGAAGATGGAGGACTTCAGAATAGGCCCATAGTGAATACATGAACTCCTCAAACTACGGTCATCACCGGTAATGGTCTCGATTATTGTCACTTCGGGGTTAACGGATCATAACACATAATAGGTGACTATAGACTTGCAAGATAGGATCAAGAACTCACATATATTCATGAAAACATAATAAGTTCAGATCTGAAATCATGGCACTCGGGCCCTAGTGACAAGCATTAAGCATAGCAATGTCATAGCAACATCAATCTTAGAACATAGTGGATACTAGGGATCAAACCCTAACAAAACTAACTCGATTACATGATAAATCTCATCCAACCCATCACCGTCCAGCAAGCCTACGATGGAATTACTCACACACGGCGGTGAGCATCACAAAATTGGTGATGGAGGAAGGTTGGTGATGACGATGGCGACGGATTCCCCTCTCCGGAGCCTCAAACGGACTCCAGATCAGCCCTCCCGAGAGAGTTTAGGGCTTGGTGGCGGCTCTATATCGTAAAACACGCTGAATCCTTCTCCCTGTTTTTTTTCTCCCCGAAAGTGAATATATATGGAGTTGGAGTTGAGGTCGGTGGAGCGTCAGGGGGCCCACGAGGCAGGGGGCGCGCCCAGGGGGGTAGGCGCGCCCCCACCCTCGTGGACAGGGTGTGGCCCCCCTGACGTGGATTCTTCTTCCATTATTTTTTATATATTCCAAAAATAATCTCCGTTGATTTTCAGGTCATTCTGAGAACTTTTATTTCTGCACAAAAATAACACCATGGCAATTCTGTTGAAAACAGCGTTAGTCCGGGTTAGTTCTATTCAAATCATGCAAGTTAGAGTCCAAAGCAAGGGTAGAAGTGTTTGGAAAAGTAGATACGACGGAGACGTATCAACTCCCCAAAGCTTAAACCTTTGCTTGTCTTCAAGCAATTCAGTTGATAAACTGAAAGTGATAAAGAAAAACTTTTACAAACTCTGTTTTCTCTTGTTGTTGTAAATATGTAAAGCCAACATTCAAGTTTTTAGCAAAGATTATGAACTAAGCATATTCACAATAACATTTAGGTCTCATGTTTACTCATATCAATGGCATAATCAGCTAGGGAGCAATAATAACAAATCCCGGATGACAACACTTTCTCAAAACAATCATGATATGATATAACAAGATGGTATCTCGCTAGCCCTTTCTGAGACCACAAAACATAAATGCAGAGCACCTTTAAAGATCAAGGACCGACTAGACATTGTAATTCATGGTAAAAGAGATCCAGTCACAGTCATACTCAATGTAAACTAACAGTAGTGGATGCAAATGACAACGGTGCTCTCCAACTGGTGCTTTTTAATAAGAGGACGATGACTCAACATAAAAGTAAACAGATAGGCCCTTCGCGGAGGGAAGCAGGGATTTGTAGAGGTGCCAGAGCTCGGTTTTGAAATAGAGATGAATAATATTTTGAGCGGTATATTTTCATTGTCAACATAACAACCGAGAGATCTCGATATCTTCCATGCTACACACATTATAGGTGGTTCCCAAGAAGAATGGTAAAGTTTATACTCCCCACCACCAATAAGCATCAATCCATGGCTTGCCCGAAATAGCGGGTGCCTCCAACTAACAACAATCCTGGGGGAGTTTTGTTTGCAATTATTTTGATTTGATTTGAGCATGGGGACTAGGCATCCCGGTGACCAGCCATTTTCTCGTGAATGAGGAGCGGAGTCCAATCCTCTTGAGAATAACCCGCCTAGCATGGAGGATACGAACAGCCCTAGTTGATACATGAGCTATTCGAGCATACAAAACAGAATGTTTATTTGAAGGTTTAGAGTTTGGCACATACAATTTACTTGGAACGGCAGGTAGATACCGTATATAAGAAGGTATGGTGGACTCATACGGAATAACTTTGGGGTTTATGGAATTGGATGCACAAGCAGTATTCCCGCTTAGTACAAGTGAAGGCTAGAAAAAAAGACTGGGAAGCGACCAGCTAGAGAGCGACAACAGTCATGAACATGCATTAAAATTAATCAACACCGTATGCAAGCATGAGTAGGATATAATGCACCATGAACATAAATATCGTAGAGGCTATGTTGATTTTGTTTCAACTACATGCGTGAACATGTGCCAAGTCAAGCCACTCGAATCGTTCAAAGGAGGATACCACCCTATCATACCACATCACAACCATTTTAATAGCATGTTGGCACGCAAGGTAAACCATTATAAACTCCTAGCTAATTAAGCATGGCATAAGCAACTACAATCTCTAATTGTCATTGTAAATATGTTTCTTTCATAATAGCTGAATCAGTAACGATGAACTGATCATATTTACAAAAACAAGAGAGGTCGAGTTCATACCGGCTTTTATCATCTCAATCAGTTCATCATATATCATCATTATTGCCTTTCACTTGCACGACCGAATAGTGTGGATAATAATAATAGTACACGTGCATTGGACTAAGCTGGAATCTGCAAGCATTCAATTCATGGGAGAAGACAAGGTAATATGGGCTCTTTGTTAGATCAACAATAATGCATATGAGAGCCACTCAACATTTTCATTAAGGTCTTCTCCTCTTGACCCCCAAAGAACAAGAAAAGAAACAAAAATATTTACACGGGAAAGCTCCCAACAAGCAAAAGAAGAACGAGAAATCTTTTTGGGTTTTCTTTTTAATTACTACTACTACAAGCATGGAAAGTAAACTAGCTAAAAGCTACAACTATTTTTTTGGCTTTTCTTAAGGTTTTTCAAACACACAAGAAGAAAACTTAAAAATAAAATAAACTAGCATGGATGATACAATGAAAAAGTATGAGCACCGACAACTGGCATGAGTGTGTGAACATGAATGTAATATCGGTGAGAAATACATACTCCCCTAAGCTTAGGCTTTTGGCCTAAGTTGGTCTATGCCCATGGATCAAAACTGTAGTTGGGGTCGTACTGAGAAGGGTCCTCAGATTGCCACTGACTGGCGATCTCCTCCGGATTCCACTGATAAACAGACTGATGGTGAGGGTCAGATGGTAGCTCCGGCTCTGCAGCTGACATCTGGCTCCGGTGGGCATGAATGGCCTCCGGCAGAACAAGGTACTTGCCTGAAAATATGTTAAACAAAGAGGGAGCAGGCAAGGTAATAACTTCACAATATTTTTTGTTAAATATCAATTTATATTTGAGTGTCTTATTCTTATCCTTAACAATAAACTCATGCGCTACAATACTCTTATATCCTAGAGCAATAGAAGGCAGCAACTTTTCCTCTTTCTCATAATGCGTGATAGGTATGTTAAAGTGTGCAACAAGGCGCGAGGCAAAGATGCCTCCGGGGATGGGGCCCTTAGTACGGTTCAGATTTAACCGTTTAGCAACAATAGCGCCTAAACTAAAAGTAGTGTCCTGAAACAAGGCATGACGCAAAATAACAATATCAGGGGCACTAAGGTTTCCATAGTTCCCGCGACCAATTAAGCATCTACTAGCAAATGTTGCGAAGTAACATAAAATAGGAAAATGTATGTTGGTGATTCTTGCATCGGAAACTTTCCTCGTTTCCCCTACAGCAATCATATCAATAAATCCCTCCACATCATTACGATGTGGTTCCTCTATGCTGCCCTCAAAGGGTATCAAACAGATCCGGCAAAAATCATAAAGTGACATCTCCTTATGCTCATCATATAAATAAAATTCCACCGAAGGTGGTGATCTCCTAGCATGGAAATGAAAATTTTGCACAAAGATATTGGTGAGTAAGAGATATTGTTCACGCTGGTCATGGAGGAAGGTGATGAGGCCTGCATTCTCAGCCAATTGATAAAATCTTCATAAATCCCAGCCTCTTCCAAGAACTCAACACAAGGCCATTCACATGGCCGAACCTCCGCAGTACAAGGGAGATTATACTTGGGCTTCTTGTTCTCTTCACTTTGCTTATCCTTCGAGCTTCGGCTCGATGAGCCCCTCAAAAATCTCTTCATATTTTCTGAAAATTTCTGACATTTTTAGTAACTTAAAATAAAAGTGAACCAAACTCAACAAGATTGATAGCAACTACTCCTACAAGTGCCTAGAGGCTATATCATGCATTAAAACTACTTTTTACCACATAAATTTGACATGCAATCTCAAGAACAGGGTCACCTAAGCAGCAAAAATTTGCAATAAATAAAGCACTATAATAAAAACTAATTGGACCATTGGAGGAGTCACATACTGAAGACCAATCCCCCAAAGCAGTTTTGTGAGAGGAGCTTTGAGCAAGGAGATCGAAAATGGCAGCAAGATGAGCAAGAAGTTGGGTTTGAGTTGGCTAGTGATTTTTTGGGAGGAAGAAGGAGTGTGTGCTGGCTGGAATAAGTGGAGGGGGCCACCAGGGGCCCACGAGGCAGGGGGCGCACCGAGGGGGGTGGACGCGCCCTGGACCCTCATGGCCAGGTGCTGGCTCCCCCTGATGTGTTCTTAGTGCCAGATATTCTCAAATATTTTAGAAATAATCATATTTAATTTTTAGGGCATTTGGAGAACTTTTATTTTCGGGGTATTTTTTATTGCATGGATAATTCAGAAAACAGACAAAAAAATACAATTTTTGCTTTATTTAATATAAATAATAGAAAGTAAAAAGAGGGTACAGAGAGTTGTGCTTTCTAACTTCATCCATCTCATGATCATCAAAAGGAATCCACTAACAAGGTTGATCAGGTCTTGTTAACAAACTCATTCCAAATCGCATAAAACCGGAGAAATTTCGAATAACACTAGGTTACCTCAACGGGGATATCAACGGGGATATGCACATCCCCAACAATAAGAATATCATGTTTCTTCTTGACAGTAGGAAGAGGAAATTCAAAACCTCCAATAGTGATTGTTGAAATTTTTCCAATATAATTTATACTGTGGACTTGAGGTCATTTCCTCGGAAAGTGTATCGTATGCTCATTACCATTAACATGAAAAGTGACATTGCCTTTGTTGCAATCAATAATAGCCCCTACAGTATTCAAAAAGGGTCTACCAAGGATAATCGACATACTATCGTCCTCGGGAATATCAAGAATAACAAAGTCCGTTAAAATACTAATGTTTGCAACCACAACGGGCACATCCTCACAACTACCGACAGGTATAGCAGTTGATTTGTCAGCCATTTGCAAAGATATTTTAGTAGGTGTCAATATATTCAAATCAAGTCTACGATACAAAGAGAGAGGCATAACACTAACACCGGCTCCAAGATCACATAAAGCAGTTTTAACATAGTTTCTTTTAATGGAGCATGGTATAGTTGGTACTCCTGGATCTCCAAGTTTCTTTGGTATTCCACCCTAAATGTATAATTAGCAAGCATGGTGGAAATTTCAGCTTCCGGTATCTTTCTTTTATTTGTAACAATATCTTTCATGTACTTAGCATAAGGATTCATTTTAAGCATATCAGTCAAACGCATACGCAAAAAGATAGGTCTAATCATTTCAGCAAGGCGCTCAAAATCCTCATCATCCTTTTTATTGGATGGTTTAGGATGAAAGGGCATGGGTTTCTGAACCCATGGTTCTCTTTCTTTACCGTGCTTCCTAGCAACAAAGTCTCTCTTATCATAACGTTGATTCTTTGATTGTGGGTTATCAAGATCAACATCAGGTTTGATCTCTACATCATTATCATTGCTAGGTTGAGCATGAACATGAACATCATCATTAACATTATCACTAGGTTCATGTTCATTACCAGATTGTGTTTCAGCATCAAAAATAGAAATATCATTGGGATTCTCGGGTGTGTCAACAACAGGTTCACTAGAAGCATGCAAAGTCCTATCCTTTTCCTTTTCTTCCTCTTAGAAGAACTAGGTGTATCGGCAGTAGTTCTCTGAGAATCTTGCTCAATTCTCTTAGGATGGCCCTTAGGATACAAAGGTTCCTGAGTCATTTTACCTCCTCTAGTCATAAATCTAACAACATTATCATTTCTCCTATTATTTAATTTACTGAGCAAATCATTCTGAGCTTTAAGTACTTGTTCTACTTGAGTGGTAACCATAGAAGCATGTTTACTGATAATTTTAAGTTCACCTTTAACATTAGCCATATAATCACTCAAGTGTTCAAGCGTATCAGCATTGTGTTTCAATTGTCTACCAACATAAGCATTAAAGTTTTCTTGCTTAACCATAAAGTCATAAAACTCATCCAAGCATTGGATAGCAAACTTAGTAAATGGAATTTCACACTTATCAAATCTATAGAGAGAATTTACCTTTACTACCCGTGTCGGGTTATCAAGACCATGTATTTCTTCAATAGGTGGTAAATTCTTAACATCTTCAGCTTTAATACCTTTTTCTTTCATAGATTTCTTTGCCTCTTGCATATCTTCAGGACTGAGAAATAGAATACCCCTTTTCTTCGGAGTTGGCTTAGGAGTTGGTTCAGGAAGTATCCAATTTTTTTCATTAGTCAACATATTATTCAATAGCAATTCAGCTTGATCAACAGTTCTTTCCCTGAAAACACAACCATCACAACTATCCAGGTGGTCTCTGGAAGCATCGGTTAGTCCATTATAAAAGATATCAAGTATTTCATTTTTCTTGAGAGGACGATCAGGCAAAGCATTAAGTAATCGGAGAAGCCCTCCCCAAGCTTGTGGGAGACTCTCTTCTTCAATTTGCACAAAATTATATATTTCCCTTAAAGAAGCGTGTTTCTTATGAGCGGGGAAATATTTAGTAGAGAAGTAATAAATCATATCCTGGGGACTACTCACACAACCAGGATCAAGAGAATTAAACCATGTTTTAGCATCACCCTTTAATGAGAATGGAAATAACTTAAGGATAAAGTAATAGCGAGTTTTCTCATCATTAGTGAACAAGGTGGCTATATCATTTAATTTAGTAAGATGTGCCACAACTGTTTTAGATTCATAGCCATAGAAAGGACCAGATTCAACCAAAATCATAATCCTTATCAGTAATAAATATAGGTGAAGTAGCAAAAGCAGGGTCATATTTCTTTCTAGCATTCAAAGACTTTTCTTTCAGCTTAGCTAATAATTTCTTAAGATCAGATCTATCATTGCAAGCTGAGAAGTCTCTAGCAGTTTCTTCATCCATAACATAACCCTCAGGCACAACAGGCAATTCATATCTAGGGGGAGAATCTTCATCATCACTTTCATCAATATTACCAGTTTCAATAATTTCATTCTCTCTAGCCCTAGCAAGTTGTTCATCAAGAAATTCACCTAGTGGCACAGTAGTATCAAGCATAGAAGTAGTTTCATCATAAGCATCATGCAAAGCAGAAGTGGCATCATCAATAACATGCGACATATCAGAATCAATAGCATGTGTAGGTGTCGCAAGTTTACTCAAAACAGAAGGTGAATCAAGTGCAGAGCTAGATGGCAGTTCCTTACCTCCCCTCGTAGTTGAGGGAAAAATCTTGGTTCTTTTATCTTTCAAGTTCTTCATAGTGATCAGCAGATATAATTCCCAAGTGACTCAAAGGATAGAGCTATGCTCCCTGGCAATGGCGCCAGAAAATAGTCTTGATAACCCACAAGTATAGGGGATCGCAACAACTTTCGAGGGTAGAGCATTCAACCCAAATTTATTGATTCGACACAAGGGGAGGCAAAGAATATTCTCAAGTATTAGCAGCTGAGTTGTCAATTCAACCACACCTGGAAACTTAATATCTGCATCAAAGTATTTAGTAGCAAAGTAATATGATAGTAGCGGTAACGGTGGCAAAAGTAATAGTTTTGGTTTTATAGCGATTGTAATAGTAGCAACAGAAAAGTAAATAAGCGAAGAACAATATATGAAAAGCTCGTAGGCAATGGATCAGCGATGGATAATTATGTCGGATGCGATCGATCATGGAATAGTTATAACATAGGGTGACACAGAACTAGCTCCAGTACATCAATGTAATGTAGGCATGTATTCCGAATATAGTCATACGTGCTTATGGAAAAGAACTTGCATGACATCTTTTGTCCTACCCTCCCGTGGCAGCGGGGTCCTATTGGAAACTAAGGGATATTAAGGCCTCCTTTTAATAGAGTACCAGACCAAAGCATTAACACATAGTGAATACATGAACTCCTCAAACTACGGTCATGACCGGTAATGGCCCCGATTATTGTCACTTCGGGGTTAACGGATCATAACACATAATAGGTGACTATAGACTTGCAAGATAGGATCAAGAACTCTCATATATTGATGAAAACATAATAGGTTCAGATCTGAAATCATGGCACTCGGGCCCTAGTGACAAGCATTAAGCATAGCAAAGTCATAGCAACATCAATCTCAGAACATAATGGATACTAGGGATCAAACCCTACAAAAACTAACTCGATTACATGATAAATCTCATCCAACCCATCACCGTCCAGCAATCCTACGATGGAATTACTCACGCACGGCAGTGAGCATCATGAAATTGGTGATGGAGGAAGGTTGATGATGACGATGGCGATGGATTCCCCTCTTCGGAGCCCCGAACGGACTCCAGATCAGCCCTCCCGAGAGAGTTTAGGGCTTGGCGGCGGCTCCATATCGTAAAACATGATGAATCCTTCTCGCTGATTTTTTTCTCCCGGAAAGTGAATATATGGAGTTGGAGTTGAGGTCGGTGGAGCGTTAGGGGGCCCACGAGGCAGGGGGTGCGACCCCACCCTCGTGGATAGGGTGTGGGCCCCCTGACGTGGATTCTTGTTCCAGTATTTTTTATATATTCCAAAAATAATCTCCGTTTTTTCAGGTCATTCCGAGAACTTTTATTTCTGCACAAAAATAATACCATGGCAATTCTACTGAAAACAGCGTCAATCCAGGTTAGTTCCATTCAAATCATGCAAGTTAGAGTCCAAAACAAGGGCAAAAGTGTTTCGAAAAGTAGATATGACGGAGACGTATCAATCTCTCCTCCCCCAAGCAGTCACCCTCACCTCGATCTCAAGGCTCGGCGCGTTGAACTCGTAGAACAAAGGGACACAAGATTTATACTGGTTCGGGCCACCGATGTGGTGTAATACCCTACTCCAGTTTGGTGTGGTGGATTGCCTCTTGGGCTGGGGATGAATAGTTACAAGGGAAGAACAGCCTCCTGAGGAGAGGTGCTCTTGTGCTTGGCGAGTTTGTGCCTTGGTGGAGTGGATCCAGTCCAAGATGAGATGATCCCCCTATGATGGTGGCTAGTCCTATATCTAGAGGCCCGGGTCCTCTTCCAAAATATTAGGAGGGAAGGGATCCCACAACGGCCAATTTGAAGGGGGACAACTAGTACAAGTTATCCTGACAAAAGATGGTCTTCGCCTGCTAAAGGCTCTGGTGATGATGTCGTCTTGGGCTCCACGGTGACCTCCGTCCTGCCATCCTACCGGTCTTGGTCTTGTTGCACCGATATGGAAACCTTTGCTTGATGCCTCGAGACTTCGCGCCTGCGCTTGCCTCTTTAGCACCAAAGAGGAAATGAGGACACTGCTCGCGCTGGCGCCCGCCTGGTGCCCGCCTGACCTAGGTCGTCATGGCTTGCATCACAAGAACCTCGCGAGGCGCCCCTTGACTTGATCTCTCCACCCCTCGCGAGCCAGCCTGGTGAGGCCGCCCCCGAGGAGATCTTGCGTTGTCCGCCTCGCGAGGCTTGGCCCCTCACAAGGGTCTTGCTGGTGGAGATGAGCCGTACAGGGCCGCTGGTGGAGCCACACCGTGGGCCGCAGGCAGGCAAGTCTGGGGACCCCCGTTCCCAGGACGCCGACAGCAGCCTCTGGGCCCAAGGTGCGCTCGGACTTGGCTTCGGGGCGAAGCCAAAGGGCAAGTGCCGAGCGCTGCGGGCCCCAACAGCCTGCGGCCTTGTTTGACGTGTGGCAGTTGATTGGACATGGGCGTCTCCGCTTCCGCACGCAGCCTTGATATCCGCCTGGCTAGGCGGCCACCGTGACTTACACAATTAGCCCCTCATTGCTAGTGACGTGCCCCTCCAACTCTCCTGCCTTTTTGAAACAATAACGTTCTCTTCCAATCTGTCCCGAGCTCAGCCCTCCTCGCTGCCATGGCGCCCCGGCGAACGGAGAAGGAAAATAAGAAGTCTCAGTCTTCAGCCGGGGCACCCCGGCCATTGAACCCACCGTCGTTCAGTCACTGGTGCTCGACCAGGATGCCATGGACAAGGTTTGCCCTGCGCTCGCCGCTGACTCCAACGAATGGGGGAGGATGGTGGCCTGGCCCGCATCTCGCGCCTCCGTCGACAGGACAGCCACCAAGGTTCCATTCTTCATCGATGCCTTGTGGGTTGGCCTGGTTCCTCCTTTCTCTGCCTTCTTCAATGTCGTGCTCTGCCACTATCAGATCCATATGTTGCACCAGGATCCCCAATCAGTCTCCCATCCTGCCGTCTTTGCTTTCGTCCGTGAGGCCATGGTGGGAATTCCCCCTTCCGTGGCCCTACTGCGCCATTTCTTTTCGTTGCACCTGACTAGCCCTCGATAGTGCTCGGGATGATTGAGCTTCCAGGCCGTGGCTGCGGCGGCTGGCTTGGGGATTGATTTTGAGCTTCCACCATCCACAAGCGAGTTTCGGGCACGGTGGGTGTATGTGGACGTCGGTGTGCTCAGCCCCTTGCTCTCGCCCCCCTCGGCGCCTGCCGTTCCGAGCTCCTGCTGGGGCCATGAGAAGCTCGCGGACTCCCGCCTTGCCTTCGTCTGGCTCCGGTTGAAGAGGTTGAAAGATCTCGGTGTGACTGCGCCCATGGTGATGAAGGAGTTCCACCGACGCCGCGTCGCCCCCCTCCAGCGCCATTCCCGGCTGATGTGGGCCCTGTCCGGCGGCTAGGATCGCATGAGGCTTCAGGAAGCGGGGCTTCCACTCAAGGCACGAAGAACGGTGCTCGAGGTCTTGACGGGCGACCCCTCGCCAGCTGACATGCCGCAGGAGGGTTGTCTTTTGTACTGCTACTCAAATAGGGTGGAGTTCACGGGGCAGATGCGCTCCTTCGATGAATGGGGGCTATGTCCAGTCGGCCTTGAAGGGCCCCGCGAGAACCCTGTTTCCGTGGTCCCCCTCCTTGCTGCCAGCGCCGAACTTGCGCCAAGAGTGGACGTAGGGGGCGAGCACCGCTGGAGGCTGGAGGCGCGGGTGCTGAGGCGTCGACGTCGCCCGAGGCTCCCAAGGTGCCATCCCCGGGAGCCCATGACTCTTACCTTGGGGTGACAGCTAAGGGGGCAATGCAAGCCACTGCTCCTGAGGCCGAAGCTTTCGAGGTCTCAACGGGCCATCATGAGGCAGTGCCCGAGAGCTCTCTCAGCCCAGCACTCCCGAGGTCATCTCCTCGGGAACCTCACCAACAGTGCCCTGCGCTGGTTGCCATGTCCAACACTTCGGCTGGCTCCGTCTGGACTTCGATGCACTCCGCAAGAGGAAAGGGTCTCCAAGCTGTAGCAGTGATGCCTTCCGGCCGTTGAAGCAGAGAAAGTATATCGCCATAGACGAGTGAGTACCTTATCTTTGTGATTTCTCGAGTGCTGCTTCCCCTCCTGACAATGGTTCCTTAGGGTCCCTTCTGCTAAGGCCGCGAAGTCTCTGGGGAAGAAACCTCCTCCTGCCTCGAATCCCCTGCTGGCCTTGAGCGCCCCAAGCCAGCATGCCACACCCGGCGCGAGGTCAACTAGAGAGGCAAACACGCTGGCTTTGCGCCTTGAGCCCGCGCCTTTGCCGTCTCTCCTTTGTGGCCTCGCCTGGGGCACGACAAGTGTGCCAAGGGCTCCTCCTCTAGTTATGGACGGCGGCTGGATGACTTCAATCCTGGCTTCTTCTTCAAGCAGCAGGCCTCAAGCCATCCAGGCCCTTGCTGAAGCCCGGTCGGCGACCCGGGAGGCGCCAGCCCCCAGCCCCCTGCCTAAGGGGGGTGAGCCACTTCGGGTCCCGTCAGCCACCGCCACTGTGGGGGACGGACCCGGTTGCGTGCTTAAGCTTGCACATGAGCGGAGTGTCGTCCGCCACGAGCTCTTTCAGGAGGCAATGGGCGCAATGAGCCGACTCGGCGGAGAACTCGCGGACGTCGACGCTCGCCTTGAAGCCGAAGGCCTCCGCCTGGTGGAGGAGTGGCATCGCCTGAAGGTGGCTATCAACCTCGGGAGCCTCCAACACGAGCACGTCGATGCGAAGGCCGAGGCATCCCTGGCAACCTCGTGAGAGGCCGGTGCCCGGGCCTTGGAGGAGGCCAGGGAGGCGGACAATCACCATGCGGCCGCCGAGGAGCGCAGGCGGGAGCTCCAGGCCTTGAACACCTCCCTGGAGCAGCAGGTGGAGGTGCACAGAGTTGCCCTGGTATTGATGAAGGGCGCCCCGTTTGATGAGGAGGAGATCTGGAGGCTCGAGGAAGAACTGTTGCTGGAGGCCACGGAGCACAACCTTGAGCTCGAGCAGTTGGAGACGAGGGAGCGCCAAGTCGCCCAAGCAGAGGATGTTGTCGGCGCGCGCGAGGCAGGAGCCCAGGAGGAGGTAGACCGCAGGGTGCCGAGGCTCGCGCGGATCTTGCCGGCAGGTACGACCTGAAGCTGAAGCTCATGGAAGCCAAAGGTGTGGGCAGGACCGCTGCCCTCAGGTCAGGGCTGGCTGAGGCGGAACAGCTTGAGAAAGCCGCTGCAGCCGCCCTAATCTCGGTGCAGGCCGAGCTGGCTTCCGCCTGTGCCGAGCCACTCACCCTTCAGCAGTGGGTTGCCAGTGCCGAGTCCCTCGCGCGGCAAACCAGGGAGGAGGCACTTCACCGGCAGACGCTACTGCGCGAGCACGCCCCCATGCTTCGGGACCTTAGGATGAAGGCCAACTAGGCGCTTGGTACCATCTGCGATGAGCATGCCCCTCATCCCCACGCCGAGGATTATGCCAGCCATCTTCGCTTCTTCACTGAAGTTGTGACGTGCTTGGAGAGCCGTGTTGAGAGGGCTCGCGAGCTTGTGGACGAAAAGAGCCGAGGCCTTCTCCGGCGTGCATTCTCCCACGTCTTCAGCCATCTCCTGAACACCTACCTTGACTTCGATTTTGCCGCCGTCATTGCCCCAGTGCCCGTGGTCATCTGGGGCAACCTCGCGCACTGGGTTGATGATATTGTGGACGCTCTGGTTAGGGCTTTTGCTTCTGATGACGGCGCGGTGGTGGTCGCGGTGGATGAGGGTGACGTAGTTGATGGCGGCGCTGCTGATGGAGGTGTGGCTGATGGTGGCACGGCTGATGGCGGTGTAGACATC
>NC_041382.1:603438157-603441317 GCF_002162155.2 Triticum dicoccoides | reverse complement strand
GATATGTCCGGTTGAGCCCTTGCTCCTTTATTTTCAACCTGCACACAAAAGCTTGGGCGTGGTTGTAACGCCCCGAGACCGACGCGCCAGGTGTCTTCCAGTTTTTCGCCGTCGTTGCCATGTCTTTCGCTTGCGTGTTGCATCTTGTCATGCCATCATGTGCATTGCATCATCATGTTTTCAAAACTTGCATCCGCCCGGGTTTCCCCAGTCCCGTTCGTTGTCCGTTCTGAGCCCAGACACACTCGCACGTGCCCGCGGCACGTCTGAAATATTATTTTATAAGTGGTCAGAAAATGTTCTCGAAATGGGTTGAAAGTTGGCATGCGGTGTTGTTATGTTGTCAGTAGACCTCCTGTCAAATTTCATCGCATTCGGAGCTCGTTTGATAGCCCAACCGTTAAACTTATAGTGGCAATATAGTCGGTCAAATCATCGGATGTTTTCGGTCTCCGGAAATAGTTGCCGGGTCTCTCTCTTCTCTTCTCTCAGCCCAAGGATTTCTGCACAGCCCACTACCACTCACCGCCAGGCCCTACCTAACCTCTCTCGTCAGCTCGCGACCCTCCTCGCGCGCGCGTCCGAAAGCTGTCCCGGACCAGATTCGGGCAGTCATCACCGATGGGTCCGGATTATCCCCAAACATCAATAAAAATATCTTCGTTTTCTTATTTGGACTCCTCTAACCTTTTATTCTCAATCGTCCATTTACGACCGGAGGGATCCGTTAGCCCCTAACCAATTCCACCAGCATATATAACAGGGTAACCCTAAAAACTAGGAGAGCTATCCCATCCTCCACTCATCGCCGCCGCCACTTCAAATCCTCTCGGGATCCCCTCACTCAATCTCCCTCGATCCCATCGCCCAGCCAATCCATCGAGCGCCTCCTCCTCCCTGTTCAATCCAGAGGAGTGGAGCTCCTCCGCGCCCACGCCTCCTCGCAGACTTCTTCCTCCAAGGCCGCCCTTGCTCGCATCGATCTGGAGCCCGATGCCCTCTGCGCCTCGATCCCTCCTCACCTGCAAGACCAGGTCCGTCCTCTCCGTCCCCGCAACAGATGAGCAGCACACAGCCCCCTTTTCCTTCTCCTATCGTCCTCGTTCTCTCAACTCCCTCTCTCTGCTTTTTCTTCAGGAAGATCGCTCATGCAGCCATGGACGCCACAAGCAGAGGCTTGCCCTGCCACCCTTGCAACCACGGCCTCACCTTCGTGCCTCCGACGGTCGACCTTGTCGTCGCCCGAAACCCCAGGTTGCCCCGTCGCGCCTGAGGGAGTCCTGGATTAGGGGGTGTCCGGATAGCCGGACTATACCTTCGGCCGGACTCCTGGACTATGAAGATACAAGATTGAAGACTTCGTCCCGCGTCCGGAAGGGACTTTCCTTGGCGTGGAAGGCAAGCTTGGTGATACGGATATGCAGATTTCCTACCATTGTAACCGACTCTGTGTAACCCTAGCCTTCTCCGATGTCTATATAAACCGGAGGGTTTTAGTCCGTAGGAAGAACAATCATACCATAGGCTAGCTTCTAGGGTTTAGCCTCTCTGATCTCGTGGTAGATCTACTCTTGTACTACCCATATCATCAATATTAATCAAGTAGGACGTAGGGTTTTACCTCCATCAAGAGGGCCTGAACCTGGGTAAAACATTGTGTCCCTCGTCTCCTATTACCATCCGCCTAGACGCACAATTCAGGACCCCCTACCCGAGATCCGCTGATTTTGACACCGACATTGGTGCTTTCATTGAGAGTTCCTCTGTGCCATCGCCATCAGGAAGGATGCCTCATCCCGTCTTTAAAGACGGCACCGTTGCTAAGGGAGCTTTGGCTGTCGGCCAGACTCTCAGGCTAGGTGGTTTCCTTATGACCGCCCGTTCGGCTGCTGTGCCGACGATGACCTCTCGGGTCATCGAAAGCAATCTTCACGTCAGCTTGGAATTCGCTGAGCAGCTAGATCCAATGGAGCTCTCTTCCCTAAACGAGCTCTTGGATCGCTTCGCTGCCCTGGGAGTCGCTACAGATTACGACCAGATTGGGCCTAAACCCGATCTGAGAGAGATTAACTCTCCCCAGGTCACCCATCACATTGCCGTGGTAGAGGGACAGTGCGGCGACCCTTCATGTATCTTAAGGACTAGCTATGTCCGGATTCTCGATCCCTCCAAGCCGGATACCCGCGGAGGGGAGGACATCACTCAAGACCTGAACTTAAAGTCAGGCGACGGGCTAGATTCATTGGACATCATCCAAGAATCCAAACTTCCGAGTTCGGAAACTCCTTGGCCCCTGGGTCTCAGATTGGGTGAGGTTTCGGATTTGATTCCACCCACCCACCTGTACATAAGCGATCTATCCCAAATTAGGCAAGAGCCCGAAGAAACAGTACATCATTACTAGGCCAGATTCCTCCTGGTTATGAACGGGATAAAGGACTGCCGCGAGGAAGACGCAATATCATTCTTCTGCAATAATTGCATGGACAAGGGAATCCTCAACGCCATAAGTCGCCGTGATATTACACACTTCGCTGACTTGGCGTCCATAGTGTTGGGGAACGTAGCAGAAATTCAAAATTTTCTACGCATCACCAAGATCAATCTATGTAGTAATCTAGCAACGAGGGAAGGAGAGTGCATCTACATACCCTTGTAGATCACTAAGCGGAAGCATTCAAGTGAACGGGGGTGATGGAGTCGTACTCGTCGTGATCCAAATCACCGATGATCCTAGTGCCGAACGGACGGCACCTCCGCGTTCAACACACGTACAGCCCGGTGACGTCTCCTACGCCTTGATCCAGCAAGGGGAGAAGGAGAGGTTGGGGAAGACTCCATCCAGCAGCAGCATGACGGCGTGGTGGTGGTGGAGGAGCGTGGTACTCCAGCAGGGCTTCGCCAAGCACCGCAAGAGATGAGGAGGGAGAGGGGTAGGGCTGCGCCAAGAAGGAGATTGAATCGTCTCTATGGCAGCCCAAAACCTCAAGTATATATAGGGGGAGGGGAGGGGCTGCGCCCCCACCTAGGTTTCCACCCCTAGGGGTGGCGGCCAGCCCTAGATCCCATCTAGGGGGGCGGCCAAGGGGGGAGAGAGGGGGGCGCACCACTAGGTGGGCCCTAGGCCCATTCGAGCCTAGGGTTTGCCCCCTTCCACTCT
>NC_041382.1:603403195-603437958 GCF_002162155.2 Triticum dicoccoides | reverse complement strand
GGGCTGGTCCCCTCCCACACTTGGCCCATGCAGCCCTCCGGGGCTGGTGGCCCCACTTGGTGGACCACCGGGACCCGGTGGTCTCGGTACATTACCGATAAAACCCGAAACTTTTCCGGCGACCAAAACAGGACTTCCCATATATAAATCTTTACCTCCGGACCATTCCGGAACTCCTCATGACGTCCGGGATCTCATCCGGGACTCCGAACAACATTCGGTAACCACGTATATCTATTCCCTATAACCCTAGCATCATCGAACCTTAAGTGTGTAGACCCTACGGGTTCGGGAACCATGCAGACATGACCGAGATAACTCTCCGGTCAATAACCAACAGCGGGATCTGGATACCCATGTTGGCTCCCACATGTTCCATGATGATCTCATTGGATGAACCACGATGTCGCGGATTCAATCAATCCCGTATACAATTCCCTTTGTCTATCGGTACGATACTTGCCCGAGATTCGATCGTCGGTATCCCGATACCTTGTTCAATCTCGTTACCGGCAAGTCTCTTTACTCGTTTTGTAACACATCATCCCGTGATCAACTCCTTGATCACATTGTGCACATTATGATGATGTCCTACCGAGTGGGCCCAGAGATACCTCTCCGTTTACACGGAGTGACAAATCCCAGTCTCGATTCGTGCCAACCAACAGACACTTTCGGAGATACCTGTAGTGTACCTTTATAGCCACCCAGTTACGTTGTGAAGTTTGGCACACCCAAAGCACTCCTACGGTATCCGGGAGTTGCACAATCTCATGGTCTAAGGAAATGATACTTGACATTAGAAAAGCTTTAGCATACGAACTACACGATCTTTGCGCTAGGCTTAGGATTGGGTCTTGTCCATCACATCATTCTCCTAATGATGTGATCCCGTTGTCAACGACATCCAATGTCCATGGTTAGGAAACCGTAACCATCTATTGATCAATGAGCTAGTCAACTAGAGGCTTACTAGGGACATGGTGTTGTCTATGTATCCACACATGTATCTGAGTTTCCTATCAATACAATTCTAGCATGAATAATAAACGATTATCATGAACAAGGAAATATAATAATAACCAATTTATTATTGCCTGTAGGGATATTTCCAACAGTCTCCCACTTGCACTAGAGTCAATAATCTAGTTCACATCGCCATGTGATAAACACTCACAGGTCACATCACCATGAGACCAACATCCAAGAGTCTAATAGACTCAATGATCTAGTTCACATCACTATGTGATAAACACTCAAAGAGTTTTGGGTTTGATCATGTTATGCTGTGAGAGAGGTTGTAGTCAACGGGTCTTGCCATATTCAGATCCCTATGTATTTCGCAAAACTTTATATCATAGATGCTGCTACCACGTTCCACTTGGAGCTATTCCAAATTATTGCTTCATTATACGTATCTGGTATCTCTACTCAGAGCTATCCGGATAGGTGTTAAGCTTGCATCGACGTAACTCTTTACGTCGAACTCTTTATCACCTCCATAACCGAGAAACATTTCCTTATTCCTCTAAGGATAATTTTGACCGCTATCTTGTGATCTACTCCTAGATCACATTTGTACCCTCTTGCCAGACATGTGGCAAGGCACACATCAGGTGCGGTACTCAAAATGGCATACCGTATAGAGCCTATGACAAGAGCATAGGGGACGACCTTCGTCCTTCCTCTTTCTTCTGCCGTGGTCAAGCTTTGAGTCTTACTCAACTTCACACCTTACAACTCAGGTAAGAACCCCTTCTTTGACTGGTCTATTTTGAACTCCTTCAAAAACATGTCAAGGTGTGTGTTCTTTGAAAGTATCATGAGGCGTCTTGATCTATTTCTATAGATCCTGATGCCCAATATGTAAGAAGCTTTATCTAGGTCTTCCTTTGAAAATCGCTCTTTAAACAACCGTTTATGCTTTGTAGAAATTCTACATTATTTCAGATCAACAATATGTCATCCACATATACTTATCAGAAATATTGTAGTGCTCCCACTCACTTTCTTGTAAATACAAGTTTCTAACAAACATTGTATAAACCTAAAAGCTTTGATCACTCCATCAAAACATATATTCCGATTCCGAGATGCTTGCTCTAGTCCATAGAAGGATTGCTGGAGCCAGCATACCTTTTAGCATCCTTAGGATCGACAAAACCTTTTATTGTATCACATACAACTTTTCTTATGAAAATTGGTAGGAAAACTTGTTTTGACATCCATCTGTAAGATTTCATAATCGAAAAATACAGCTAATGCTAACATGATTCCGACAGACTTAAGCATCGCTACGGGTGAGAAATTCTCATCGTAGTCAACTCCTTGAACTTGTGAAAAGAGTCTTTCCCACAAGTCGAGCTTCATAGACGGTAACATTACCGCCCACGTCCGTCTTCTTCTTAAAGATCCATTTATCTCAATGGCTTGCCGATCAACGGGCAAGTCCACCAAAGTCCATACTTTGTTCTGATATATGGATCCTATCTCGGATTTCATGGCTTCTAACCATTTGTCGGAATACGGGCCCGCCATTGCTTCTCCATAGCTCGTAGGTTCATTGTTGTCTAACAACATGATATCTAAGATAGGATTACCGTACCACTTAGGAGTAGTACATATCCTTGTCGACCTACGAGGTTCGATAGCAACTTGATCCGAAGCTTGATGATCACTATCATTAACTTCCTATTCAACAAATGTAGGCTCCACAGAAAACATCTTTCTGTGTTGCATCACTCTCTGGTTGAAATGAAGGTTCGACAACCTTATCAAGTTCTATATTCCTCCCACTCAATTCTTTCGAGAGAAACTCCTTCTCGAGAAAGGACCCATTCTTAGCGACAAACAATTTGCCCTCGGATCTGAGATAGAAGGCATACCCAACTGTCACCTTTGGGTATCCTATGAAGATGTGTTTGTCCGCTTTGGGTTCGAGCTTCTCCGGCTGAAGCCTTAAGCATTGCAGCCCCAAACATTAAGAAACGACAACTTTGGTTTCTTGCCAAACCAATGTTCATACGACATCGTCTCAACGGACTTAGATGGTGTCCTATCTAAAGTGAATGCAGCTGTCTCTAACGCATAACCTCAAAATGAAAACGGTAGATTGATAAGAGACATCATCGATCGCACCATATCTCATAAAGTTTGATTACGATGTCCGGACACACCATAACACAGTGGTGTTCCAGGTGGCTTCAACTGTGAAACAATTCCACAATGTCTTAAGTGTTTGCCAAACTCATAACTCAGATATTCTCATTGATCAGGTCATAGGAATTTTATCTTCTTGTTATGATGATTCTTAACTTCACTCTGAAATCGCTTGAACTTTTAAAACGTTTCAGACTTGTGCTTCATTAAGTAAATATACCTATATCTACTCAAATCGTTAGTGAAGATGAGAAAATAGCGATATCCACTGCACACTTCAATTCTCATTGGATCACACGCATCAGCATGTATGATTTCCAACAAGTCACTTGCCCGTTTCATTGTACCTGAAAGCGGGGTCTTAGTCATCCTGCCCATGAGGCATGGCTCGCATGTGTCAAGCGATTCAAAATCAAGTGACTCCAAACATCCATCGACATGGAGTTTCTTCATGCATCTTACGCCAATATGACCTAAGCGGCAGTGCCATAAGAAACTGGTACTATCATTATTAACTCTACATCTTTTGGCGTGAACATGTGTATTACCACGACCGAGATTCAATGAACCATTCACATAGGGTGCATGACCATGAAAGGTATTATTCATGTAAACAGAATAACCAGCATTCTCTAACTTAAATGAATAACTGTATTGCAATGAACATGATCTAATCATATTCATGCTCAACGTAGACACCTGATAACATTTATCTAGGTTCAATACTAATCCCGAAGGCAGATGGAGCGTGCGATGGTGATCTCATCAACTTTGGAAACACTTCCAACACACATCGTCACCTCGCCCTTAGCCAGTCTCCGTTTAGTCCATAGCTACTGCTTCAAGTCACCAGTAATAGCAACTGAACCGGTATCCAATACCCAGGTGCTACCAGGAGTACTAGCGAGGTACACATTAATAACACGTATATACTTTGTTGAAGTTGCCAGCCTTCTTATCTACCATGCATTTGGGGTAATTCCGCTACCAGTGACCGTTCCCCTTACACTAGAAGCACTTAGTCTCGGGTTTGGGTTCAACCTTGGGTTCCTTCACTGGAGCGGCAACTGGTTTGCCATCCATGAAGTTTCCCTTCTAGCCCTTGCCCTTCTTGAAACCAGTGGTCTTGTTAAACCATCAACACTTGATGCTCCTTCTTTGATTTCTACCTTTTGCGGTCTTAAGCACCGCGAACAGCTCCGGGATCAACTCCATCCCTTGCATGTCATAGTTCATCACGAAGATCTAGTAGCTTAGTGATAGTGTCTAGAGAACTCTATCAATCACTATCTTATCTGGAAGTTTAACTCCCACTTGATTTAAGTGATTGTAGCACCCAGACATTCTGAGCACATGCTCATTAGCTGAGCTATTCTCCTCCATCTTGTTGGCAAAAGAACTTGTCAGAGGTCTCATACCTCTCAATACGGGCATGAGCCTGAAATCCCAATTTCAGCTCTTTGAACATCTCATGTGTCTTATGGCGTTCAAAACGTCATTCGGATCCAGATTCTAAGCCGTAAAGTATGGTGCACTAAACTATCAAGTAGTCATCAGGATGTGTCTGTCAGGTGTTCACAACATCCACATACGACGTTGTAGGGGTTTGCACATCGAGCGGTGCATCAAAGACGTAAGCCTTCTGCGTAGCAGTGAGGACACTCCTCGGACTACGGACCTAGTCCGCATCATTGCTTACAATATCTTTCAACTTAATCTTTCTCTAGGAACGTATTGAAACAGGGAGCTACAACGTGAGCTATTTATCTACAACATATTTTCGAAGAAAATTTAGACTATGTTCATGATAATTGAGTTCATCTAATCAAATTATTTAATGAACTCCCACTCAGATAGACGTCCCTCTAGTCATCTAAGTGAAACATGATCCGAATCGACTAGGTCGTGTCCGATCATCACGTGAGACGGACTAGTCATCAATGGTGAACATCTCATGTTGATCGCATCTTCTATACGACTCATGTTCGACCTTTCGGTCTTCCGTGTTCCAAGGCCATGTCTGTACATGCTAGGCTCGTCAAGTCAACCTAAGTGTTTCGCATGTGTCCCGAGGCCATGTCTGTACATGCTAGGCTCGTCAACACCCGTTGTATTCGAACGTTAGAATCTATCACACCCGATCATCACGTGGTGCTTCGAAACGACGAACCTTCGCAACGGTGCACAGTTAGGGGGAACACTTTTCTTGAAATTTTAGAGAGGGATCATCTTATTTAAGATACCGTCGATCTAAGCAAATAAGATGTAAAACATGATAAACATCACATGCAATCAAATAGTGACATGATATGGCCAATATCATTTTGCTCCTTTTGATCTCCATCTTCGGGGCTCCATGATCATCATTGTCACCGGCATGACACCATGATCTCCATCATCATGATCTCCATCATCGTGTCTTCTTGAAGTTGTCTCGTCATCTATTACTTCTACTACTATGGCTAACGCTTTAGCAATAAAGTAAAGTAATTACATGACGTTTATGTTGACACGCAGGTCATAAATAAATTAAGACAACTCCTATGGCTCCTGCCGGTTGTCATACTCATCGACATGCAAGTCGTGATTCCTATTACAAGAACATGATCAATCTCATACATCACATATATCATTCATCACATCCTTTTGGCCATATCACATCACAAGGCATATGCTGCAAAAACAAGTTAGACGTCCTCTAATTGTTGTTGCAAGTTTTTACGTGGCTGCTATAGGTTTCTAGCAAGAACGTTTCTTACCTACGCCAAAACCACAACGTGATATGCCAATTTCTATTTACCCTTCATAAGGACCCTTTTCATCAAATCCGATCCGACTAAAGTGGGAGAGACAGAAACCCGCTAGCCACCTTATGCAACTAGTGCATGTCAGTCGGTGGAACCAGTCTCACGTAAGAGTACGTGTAAGGTCAGTCTGGGCCGCTTCATCCCACGATGCCGCCGAATCAAGATAAGACTAGTAACGGCAAGTAAATTGACAAAATCGACGCCCACAACTGTTTGTGTTCTACTCGTGCATAGAAACTACGCATAGACCTAGCTCATGATGCCACTGTTGGGGAACATAGCAGAAATTCAAAATTTTCTACGCATCACCAAGATCAATCTATGTAGTAATCTAGCAACGATGGAAGGAGAGTGCATCTACATACCCTTGTAGATCGCTAAGCGGAAGCGTTCAAGTGAACGGGGTTGATGGAGTCGTACTCGTCATGATCCAAATCACCGATGATCCTAGTGCCGAACGGACGGCACCTCCGCGTTCAACACACATACAGCCCGGTGACGTCTCCTACGCCTTGATCCAGCAAGGGGAGAAGGAGAGGTTGGGGAAGACTCCATCCAGCAGAAGCACAACGGCATGATGGTGGTGGAGGAGCGTGGTACTCCAGCAGGGCTTCGCCAAGCACCGCAAGAGACGAGGAGGGAGAGGGGTAGGGCTGCGCCAAGAAGGAGATTGAATCGTCTCTATGGCAGCCCAAAACCTCAAGTATATATAGGGGGAGGGGAGGGGCTGCGCCCCCACCTAGGTTTCCACCCCTAGGGGTGGCGGCCAGCCCTAGATCCCATCTAGGGGGGCGGCCAAGGGGGGAGAGAGGGGGGCGCACCACTAGGTGGGCCCTAGGCCCATTCGAGCCTAGGGTTTGCCCCCTTCCACTCTTCCTTGTGCCTTGGGCCTTGGTGGGGGGCGCACCAGCCCAACAGGGGCTAGTCCCCTCCCACATTTGGCCCATGCAGCCCTCCGAGGCTGGTGGCCCCACTTGGTGGACCACCGGGACCCTCCCGGTGGTCCCGGTACATTACCGATAAAACCCGAAACTTTTCCGGCGACCAAAACAGGACTTCCCATATATAAATCTTTACCTCTGGACCATTCCGGAACTCCTCGTGACGTCTGGGATCTCATCCAGGACTCCGAACAACATTTGGTAACCACGTATATCTATTCCCTATAACCCTAGTGTCATCGAACCTTAAGTGTGTAGACCCTACGGGTTCGGGAACCATGCAGACATGACCGAGATAACTCTCCGGTCAATAACCAACAGCGGGATCTGGATACCCATGTTGGCTCCCACATGTTCCACGATGATCTCATCGGATGAACCACGATGTCGCGGATTCAATCAATTCCGTATACAATTCCCTTTGTCTATCAGTACGATACTTGCCCGAGATTCGATCGTCGGTATCCCGATACCTTGTTCAATCTCGTTACCGGCAAGTCTCTTTACTCGTTCTGTAACACATCATCCCGTGATCAACTACTTGATCACATTGTGCACATTATGATGATATCCTACCGAGTGGGCCCAGAGATACCTCTCCGTTTACACGGATTGACAAATCCCAGTCTCGATTCGTGCCAACCAACAGACACTTTCGGAGATACCTCTAGTGTACCTTTATAGCCACCCAGTTACGTTGTGACGTTTGGCACACCCAAAGCACTCCTACGGTATCCGGGAGTTGCACAATCTCATGGTCTAAGGAAATGATACTTGACATTAGAAAAGCTTTAGCATATGAACTACACGATCTTTGTGCTAGGCTTAGGATTGGGTCTTGTCCATCACATCATTCTCCTAATGATGTGATCCCGTTATCAATGACATCCAATGTCCATGGTTAGGAAACTGTAAGCATCTATTGATCAACGAGCTAGTCAACTCGAGGCTTACTAGGGACATGGTGTTGTCTATGTATCCACACATGTATCTGAGTTTCCTATCAATACAATTCTAGCATGGATAATAAACGATTATCATGAACAAGGAAATATAATAATAGGCAATTTATTATTGCCTCTAGGGCATATTTCCAACAGTCTCCCACTTGCACTAGAGTTAATAATCTAGTTCACATCGCCATGTGATCAACACTCACAGGTCACATCGCCATGTGACCAACATCCAAGAGTCTAATAGACTCAATGATCTAGTTCACATCACTATGTGATAAACACTCAAAGAGTTTTGGGTTTGATCATGTTATGCTGTGAGAGAGGTTGTAGTCAACGGGTCTTGCCATATTCAGATCCCTATGTATTTCGCAAAACTTTATATCGTAGATGCTGCTACCATGTTCCACTTGGAGCTATTCCAAATTATTGCTTCATTATACGTATCTGGTATCTCTACTCAGAGCTATCCGGATAGGTGTTAAGCTTGCATCGACGTAACTCTTTACGTCGAACTCTTTATCACCTCCATAACCGAGAAACATTTCCTTATTCCTCAAAGATAATTTTGACCGCTATCTGGTGATCTACTCCTAGATCACATTTGTACCCTCTTGCCAGACATGTGGCAAGGCACACATCAGGTGCGGTACTCAGCATGGCATACCGTATAGAGCCTATGACAAGAGCATAGGGGACGACCTTCGTCCTTCCTCTTTCTACTGCCGTGGTCAAGCTTTGAGTCTTACTCAACTTCACACCTTACAACTCAGGTAAGAACCCCTTCTTTGACTGGTCTATTTTGAACTCCTTCAAAAACATGTCAAGGTGTGCGTTCTTTGAAAGTATCATCAGGCGTATTGATCTATTTCTATAGATCCTGATGCCCAATATGTAAGCAGCTTTATCTAGGTCTTCCTTTGAAAATCACTCTTCAAACAACCATTTATGCTTTCCAAAAATTCTACATTATTTCAGATCAACAATATGTCATCCACATATACTTATCAGAAATATTGTAGTGCTCCCACTCACTTTCTTGTAAATACAAGTTTCTAACAAACATTGTATAAACCTAAAAGCTTTGATCACTCCATCAAAACATATATTCTGATTCCGAGATGCTTGCTCTAGTCCATAGAAGGATTGCTAGAGCCAGCATAGCTTTTAGCATCCTTAGGATCGACAAAACCTTTTATTGTATCACATACAACTGTTCTTATGAAAACTGGTAAGAAAACTTGTTTTGACATCCATCTGTAAGATTTCATAATCGAAAAATACAGCTAATGCTAACATGATTCCGACAGACTTAAGCATCGCTACGGGTGAGAAATTCTCATCGTAGTCAACTCCTTGAACTTGTGAAAAGACTCTTTCCCACAAGTCGAGCTTCATAGACGGTAACATTACCGCCCACGTCCGTCTTCTTCTTAAAGATCCATTTATCTCAATGGCTTGCCGATCAACGGGCAAGTCCACCAAAGTCCATACTTTGTTCTGATATATGGATCCTATCTTGGATTTCATGGCTTCTAACCATTTGTCGGAATACGGGCCCACCATCGCTTCTCCATAGCTCGTAGGTTCATTGTTGTCTAACAACATGATATCTAAGATACGATTACCGTACCACTTAGGAGTAGTACATATCCTTGTCGACCTACGAAGTTTGATAGCAACTTGATCCGAAGCTTCATGATCACTATCATTAACTTCATATTCAACAGATGAAGGCTCCACAGAAAACATCTTTCTGTGTTGCATCACTCTCTGGTTGAAATGAAGGTTCGACAACCTTATCAAGTTCTATCTTCCTCCCACTCAATTATTTCGAGAGAAACTCCTTCTCGAGAAAGGACCCATTCTTAGCGACAAACAATTTGCCCTCGGATCTGAGATAGAAGGCATACCCAACTGTCACCTTTGGGTATCCTATGAAGATGTGTTTGTCCGCTTTGGGTTCGAGCTTCTCCGGCTGAAGCCTTAAGCATTGCAGCCCCAAACATTAAGAAACGACAACTTTGGTTTCTTGCCAAACCAATGTTCATACGACATCGTCTCAACGGACTTAGATGGTGTCCTATCTAAAATGAATGCAGCTGTCTCTAACGCATAACCTCAAAATGAAAACGGTAGATTGATAAGAGACATCATCGATCGCACCATATCTCATAAGGTTTGATTACGACGTCCGGACACACCATAACCCAGTGGTGTTCCAGGTGGCTTCAACTGTGAAACAATTCCACAATGTCTTAAGTGTTTGCCAAACTCATAACTCAGATATTCTCATTGATCAGATCATAGGAATTTGATCTTCTTGTTATGATGATTCTTAACTTCACTCTGAAATCGCTTGAACTTTTCAAATGTTTCAGACTTGTGCTTCATTAAGTAAATATACCTATATCTACTCAAATCGTCAGTGAAGATGAGAAAATAGCGATATCCACTGCACACTTCAATTCTCATTGGATCACACGCATCAGCATGTATGATTTCCAACAAGTCACTTGCCCGTTTCATTGTACCTGAAAGCGGGGTCTTAGTCATCCTGCCCATGAGGCATGGCTCGCATGTGTCAAGCGATTCAAAATCAAGTGACTCCAAACATCCATCGACATGGAGTTTCTTCATGCATCTTACGCCAATATGACCTAAGCGGCAGTGCCACAAGAAAGTGGTACTATCATTATTAACTCTACATCTTTTGGCGTGAACATGTGTATTACCACGACCGAGATTCAATGAACCATTCACATAGGGTGCATGACCATGAAAGGTATTATTCATGTAAACAGAATAACCAGTATTCTCTAACTTAAATGAATAACCGTATTGCAATGAACATGATCTAATCATATTCATGCTCAATGTAGACACCTGATAACATTTATCTAGGTTCAATACTAATCCCGAAGGCAGATGGAGCGTGCGATGGTGATCTCATCAACTTTGGAAACACTTCCAACACACATCGTCACCTCGCCCTTAGCCAATCTCCGTTTAGTCCATAGCTATTGCTTCAAGTCACCAGTAATAGCAACTGAACCGGTATCCAATACCCAGGTGCTACCAGGAGTACTAGCGAGGTACACATTAATAACACGTATATACTTTGTTGAAGTTGCCAGCCTTCTTATCTACCATGCATTTGGGGTAATTCCGCTACCAGTGACCGTTCCCCTTACACTAGAAGCACTTAGTCTCGGGTTTGGGTTCAACCTTGGGTTCCTTCACTGGAGCGGCAACTGGTTTGCCATCCATGAAGTTTCCCTTCTAGCCCATGCCCTTCTTGAAACCAGTGGTCTTGTTAAACCATCAACACTTGATGCTCCTTCTTTGATTTCTACCTTTTGCGGTCTTAAGCACCGCGAACAGCTCCGGGATCAACTCCATCCCTTGCATGTCATAGTTCATCACGAAGATCTAGTAGCTTAGTGATAGTGTCTAGAGAACTCTATCAATCACTATCTTATCTGGAAGTTTAACTCCCACTTGATTTAAGTGATTGTAGCACCCAGACATTCTAAGCACATGCTCATTAGCTGAGCTATTCTCCTCCATCTTGTTGGCAAAAGAACTTGTCAGAGGTCTCATACCTCTCAATACGGGCATGAGCCTGAAATCCCAATTTCAGCTCTTTGAACATCTCATATGTCTTATGGCGTTCAAAACATCATTCGGATCCTGATTCTAAGCCGTAAAGTATGGTGCACTAAACTATCAAGTAGTCATCAGGATGTGTCTGTCAGGTGTTCACAACATCCACAGACGACGTTGTAGGGGTTTCCACATCGAGCGGTGCATCAAAGACGTAAGCCTTCTGCGTAGCAGTGAGGACACTCCTCGTACTACGGACCTAGTCCGCATCATTGCTTACAATATCTTTCAACTTAATCTTTCTCTAGGAACGTATTGAAACAGGGAGCTACAACGTGAGCTATTTATCTACAACATATTTTCGAAGACAATTTAGACTATGTTCATGATAATTGAGTTCATCTAATCAAATTATTTAATGAACTCCCACTCAGATAGACATCCCTCTAGTCATCTAAGTGAAACATGATCCGAATCGACTAGGCCGTGTCTGATCATCACGTGAGACAGACTAGTCATCAACGGTGAACATCTCGTGTTGATCGCATCTTCTATACGACTCATGTTCGACCTTTCGGTCTTCCATGTCCCGAGGCCATGTCTGTACATGCTAGGCTCGTCAAGTCAACCTAAGTGTTTCGCATGTGTCCCGAGGCCATGTCTGTACATGCTAGGCTCGTCAACACCCATTGTATTCGAACGTTAGAATCTATCACACCCGATCATCACGTGGTGCTTCGAAACGATGAACCTCCGCAACGGTGCACAGTTAGGGGGAACACTTTTCTTGAAATTTTAGAGAGGGATCATCTTATTTAAGCTACCGTCGTTCTAAGCAAATAAGATGTAAAACATGATAAACATCACATGCAATCAAATAGTGACATGATCTGGCCAATATCATTTTGCTCCTTTTGATCTCCATCTTCGGGGCTCCATGATCATCATTGTCACCGGCATGACACCATGATCTCCATCATCATGATCTCCATCATCGTGTCTTCTTGAAGTTGTCTCGTCATCTATTACTTCTACTACTATGGCTAACGCTTTAGCAATAAATTAAAGTAATTACATGACGTTTATGTTGACACGCAGGTCATAAATAAATTAAGACAACTCCTATGGCTCCTGCCGGTTGTCATACTCATCGACATGCAAGTCGTGATTCCTATTACAAGAACATGATCAATCTCATACATCACATATATCATTCATCACATCCTTTTGGCCATATCACATCACAAGGCATATGCTGCAAAAACAAGTTAGACGTCCTCTAATTGTTGTTGCAAGTTTTTACGTGGCTGCTATAGGTTTCTAGCAAGAACGTTTCTTACCTACGCCAAAACCACAACGTGATATGCCAATTTCTATTTACCCTTCATAAGGACCCTTTTCATCAAATCCGATCCGACTAAAGTGGGAGAGACAGACACCCGCTAGCCACCTTATGCAACTAGTGCATGTCAGTCGGTGGAACCAGTCTCATGTAAGAGTACGTGTAAGGTCGGTCCGGGCCGCTTCATCCCACGATGCCGCCGAATCAAGATAAGACTAGTAACGGCAAGTAAATTGAAAAAATCGACGCCCACAACTGCTTTGTGTTCTACTCGTGCATAGAAACTACGCATAGACCTAGCTCACGATGCCACTATTGGGGAACGTAGCAGAAATTCAAAATTTTCTACGCATCACCAAGATCAATCTATGTAGTAATCTAGCAACGAGGGAAGGAGAGTGCATCTACATACCCTTGTAGATCGCTAAGCGGAAGCGTTCAAGTGAACGGGGTTGATGGAGTCATACTCGTCGTGATCCAAATCATCGATGATCCTAGTGCCGAACGGACGGCACCTCCGCGTTCAACACACATACAGCCCGGTGACGTCTCCTACGCCTTGATCCAGCAAGGGGAGAAGGAGAGGTTGGGGAAGACTCCATCCAGCAGCAGCACGATGGCATGATGGTGGTGGAGGAGCGTGGTACTCCAGCAGGGCTTCGCCAAGCACCGCAAGAGACGAGGAGGGAGAGGGGTAGGGCTGCGCCAAGAAGGAGATTGAATCGTCTCTATGGCAGCCCAAAACCTCAAGTATATATAGGGGGAGGGGAGGGGCTGCGCCCCCACCTAGGTTTCCACCCCTAGGGGTGGCGGCCAGCCCTAGATCCCATCTAGGGGGGCGGCCAAGGGGGGAGAGAGGGGGGCGCACCACTAGGTGGGCCCTAGGCCCATTCGAGCCTAGGGTTTGCCCCCTTCCACTCTCCCTTGTGCCTTGGGCCTTGGTGGGGGGCGCACCAGCCCACCAGGGGCTAGTACCCTCCCACACTTGGCCCATGCAGCCCTCCGGGGCTGGTGGCCCCACTTGGTGGACCACCGGGACCCTCCCGGTGGTCCCGGTACATTACCGATAAAACCCGAAACTTTTCCGGCGACCAAAACAGGACTTCCCATATACAAATCTTTACCTCCGGACCATTCCGGAACTCCTCGTGACGTCTGGGATCTCATCCAGGACTCCGAACAACATTCGGTAACCACGTATATCTATTCCCTATAACCCTAGCGTCATCGAACCTTAAGTGTGTAGACCCTACGGGTTCGGGAACCATGCAGACATGACCGAGATAACTCTCCGGTCAATAACCAACAGCGGGATCTGGATACCCATGTTGGCTCCCACATGTTCCACGATGATCTCATCGGATGAACCACGATGTCGCGAATTCAATCAATCCTATATACAATTCCCTTTGTCTATCGGTACGATACTTGCCCGAGATTTGATCGTCGGTATCCCGATACCTTGTTCAATCTCGTTACCAGCAAGTCTCTTTACTCGTTCTGTAACACATCATCCCGTGATCAATTCCTTGATCACATTGTGCACATTATGATGATGTCCTACCGAGTGGGCCCAGAGATACCTCTCCGTTTACACGGAGTGACAAATCCCAGTCTCGATTCGTGCCAACCAACAGACACTTTCGGAGATACCTGTAGTGTACCTTTATAGCCACCCAGTTACGTTGTGACGTTTGGCACACCCAAAGCACTCCTACGGTATCTGAGAGTTGCACAATCTCATGTTCTAAGGAAATGATACTTGACATTAGAAAAGCTTTAGCATACGAACTACATGATCTTTGTGCTAGGCTTAGGATTGGGTCTTGTCCATCACATCATTCTTCTAATGATGTGATCCCGTTATCAACGACATCCAATGTCCATGGTTAGGAAACCGTAACCATCTATTGATCAACGAGCTAGTCAACTAGAGGCTTACTAGGGACATGGTGTTGTCTATGTATCCACACATGTATCTAAGTTTCCTATCAATACAATTCTAGCATGGATAATAAACGATTATCATGAACAAGGAAATATAATAATAACCAATTTATTATTGCCTCTAGGGCATATTTCCAACACATAGTACGAAAGTACTTTGCGATGGAAAGCGCCTGGAAAACCGAAATAAAATTTTGGGACAATCCGGCCCTGAATACAAACCCAGTCGAAATAAAAGGGTGCATCATCACCAGACACCCGGGTTCAATACCAAAAAGCAAAAGCCCTCTACAGGCACGAAACCGTACTAGAAGGATGGCTTAATGGACCCTGTAAAATCCACAGTGCAGAGGGCGCCACACCGACTCACAGCCTTAGAGCATGTTGGATCCTCCGGCAGGTGGCAAAAATTGGCGAAGATCTTCTAATTCCAGAAGCCACAGAAAGCCACCCCAGAGACACCAGTATGGTATTAACAGTCTTCGAGACTTTCGCATCAAATAATATGCGAAAAAGAACACTCCGCAGCCTTGCCGAAGTCTACCAAGTAGCAACAATAAACCCATGGAGTGACACGGCTATTACTTTTAACGCCAGTGATGAACCTAAATTCCGAACAGCCCGAGCACCAGCCACATTGGTCCTCAGTCCAATAGTGGACGGCTTTCGTCTTACCAAGGTACTCATGGATGGCGGCAGCGGATTGAACCTCATTTATGAGGAAACCCTTAGAAAAATGGAAATAGACTGGAACCGCATTGAGCGAAGGAGCACAACCTTTAGAGGAATAATCTCCAGTCGGGAAGCGCGCTGTACAGGAAAAATTACACTAGATGTTGTGTTCGGCACGCCGGATAATTACAGGTCCGAAGAGGTCACGTTCCAAGTGGCCCCGTTCAGTAGCGGATATCACGCTCTGCTAGGGCGGGAAGCGTTTACAATCTTCCAAGCAATACCCCATTACGGGTACATGAAGCTCAAGATGCCCGGGCCTAACGGAATCATCTCTCTCCCTAGTGATCCGGACATAGCACTCCGCGCCGAAAACAAGACAGCCGCACTGGCCCTCGAGGCGCTATCCGAAGCCCTAGCGGCTGAGGAACTAACTGCGCTGCGCTCCATGGTGAATAGGGACGATGTGATACTCGACAAAAGATCCAAGTCCACCTCCTTTAAACCGGAGGACATAATAGTCAAATTCCAGGTCCATCCAACGAACCCCAATAAAACAGCTTCCATTGGGGCACAGTTAAACCGTGATGTAGACGCCGCACTGCGAGAGTTCCTACAAGAGAACTGGGACATTTTCGCCTGGCACCCTTCAGACATGCCAGGAATCCCACGCAGGTTGGCCGAACACAGCTTAAATATCCTAAAAGGATTCAAGCCAGTCAAACAGGCTCTTCGGCGTTTTTCCGAACCTAAGAGACAGGCCATGGGAGAGGAACTAGCCAAGCTATTGGAGGCCGGATTCATCAAAGATATAAAACATCAGGACTGGCTAGCAAACCTGGTAATGGTACCAAAGAAGGACAAATCCTGGCGCCTATGCGTTGATTTTAAAGACCTTAATAAGGCTTGCCCAAAGGATCCCTTCCCTCTCCCCCGCATCGATCAAATTATCGATGCTACCGCAGGACACGATTCGTTGTGTTTCCTCGACGCATACTCCGGCTACCATCAAATAAAGATGGCAGAGTTAGACCAAGCCGCAACGGCATTCATCACACCATACGGCCCATTCTGCTTCAACACAATGCCCTTCGGGCTCAAAAACGCCGGCGCAACATATCAGCGCATGATTCAGACATGTCTGGCAAACCAGATCGGCAAAACAATGGAGGCATACGTAGATGATGTGGTCGTTAAAACAAGACATGTCGAATCTCTAGTAGACGACTTGAGGCTAACATTCGATAACCTCCGAACATACGACATCAAGCTCAACCCGGAAAAATGCGTTTTTGGCGTTCCAGCCGGAAAGCTCTTGGGCTTCATTGTATCCGGTAGAGGAATTGAAGCAAATCCAGTCAAGATCCGAGCTCTGTCATAATTGGATATCCCGAAGGACCTCAAACAAATACAAAAATTAACCGGATGCATGGCGGCTCTAAGCCACTTTATCTCCCACTTGGGAGAAAAGGCCCTACCCCTTTACCGCCTCCTTCGGTGCACCGAACACTTCGAGTGGACGGATGCAGCCACGGCCGGACTCGATGAAATAAAAGCCATCTTGGCAACAAACCCAGTCCTGGCCGCGCCAAACATTGGCGAACCAATGTTATTATACATTACAGCAACCCATCAGGTCCTAAGAGCAGTGCTCGTCGTCGAACGAGAAACGGACGGACACAAATTCCCCCTTCAAAAGCCGGCCTATTATGTGTCCACTGTCCTTACTCCGTGCAAGTCACGGTACCCGCATTATCAAAAGATTGCGTACGCGGTATTTATGGCATCCCGGAAGCTGCTACACTACTTTCAAGAGTGTTCAATAACAGTAGCCTCGGAAGTGCCACTTAACGATATTATAAACAATCGCGACGCGATGGGCCGGATTGCAAAATGGGCCATTGAGCTCCTCCCGTTCGACATAACTTACAAGCCACGTCGAGCTATCAAGTGGCAAGTTTTGGCCGACTTCGTCGCAGAATGGACGGAGGCCGAACTCCCTAAAGAGTACGGCACATATTCAAACTGGGTCATGCACTTCGACGGCTCCAAAATGTTGGCCGGTCTAGGGGCTGGCGTCGTTTTGACATCCCCCACAGGAGACACAGTTCAATACGTACTCCATATAATGTACACAGACTCCAACAATGCAACCGAATATGAGGCCCTTTTACATGGTCTCCGGATGGTAGTATCCATGGGCATTCAACGCCTAGATGTGCGCGGGGACTCGAACCTCGCAATATCCCAAATAAATGGAGACTTTGATGCCAAGGATCCAAAAATGGCAGCTTATCGCAACGCCGTCCTAAAAATGTCAGCTCGGTTCGAAGGGCTCGAATTTCACCATATAGCCTGGGAAAATAATCATGCGGCAGACGTCCTGGCACGCATCGGCGCAAAACGCGATGTAGTCCCCCCCAACATCTTCTTGGAAAGGATGTTCAAGCCATCCATAGTACGGGAAGGGGAACTCGGCAATAACAGCCCGGACCCAACCGCACTGCCCGACACCGAACACTCTGACATAATTGGAGGCTCTGCCAATGAAATAACACCTTCAGCCCACGTAATAATGGCTGTCATCGCCCCGTGGACAGAACCATTCCTCGCCTACCTTACTAGGCAGGAACTCCCCGAGGACCAAAATGAGGCACGCTGCATAGTGCGGCGATCTAAAGCCTATAAAGTCCATGAGGGAGAGCTTTATAAGAAAAGCACTACCGGAGTCCTTCAAAGGTGCATCTCCGAAGAGGAAGGGCGGAACCTCCTGGCTGAAATTCATGCTGGACTCGGCGGTCATCACGCTGCAGCTCAGTCCCTTGTAAGCAAGGCCTTCCGTACAGGCTTCTATTGGCCGACGGCCCGGGCAGACGCCCAGGACTTAGTCCAACGATGCGTCAGTTGCCAGCTTTTTGCAAACCAAAGCCATATGCCACCCACCGCCCTCCAAACTATCCCCATCACTTGGCCCTTCGCGGTCTGGGGGCTTGACATGGTTGGACCCCTTAAAGGCGGAACCCACAAGAAAAAATACTTACTGGTCATGGTGGATAAGTTCACCAAATGGACAGAAGCCAAGACTATTAAGACGGTCGAATCTGGACCGGTGATAGACTTTATATCCGGGGTTGTACACCATTACGACGTCCCCCACAACATCATCACTGATAATGGCACGAACTTTACAGCCGACGAGGTAAAACTCTAGTGCAAAAACATGGGCATCAAGCTCGATTATGCTTTCGTCTATCACCCACAAACTAACGGCCAGGTCGAACGTGCAAATGGTCTTATCATGAGCGGCATCAAACCCAGATTAGTGCGGTCCCTTAAGGAATCTAATACACACTGGGTAGAGGAGCTCGACTCCGTACTTTGGGGGCTGCGGACCACGCCGAATCGCACCACCGGATACACACCATTCTTCATGGTGTACGGTGCAGAGGCAGTTTTGCCCTGCGACATAATTCATGACTCACCTCGAGTGCGCATGTACGAAGAAAGAGAAGCCGAGCTCGATCGGTAGGACAGTTTGGACGCCTTGGAGAAAGAGTGTGACGTGGCAAAAGCCCATTCCGCATTCTATCAACAGCAGGCTCGAAGATACCAAAGCAAAGAAGTACGGGCCAAAATTTACAACGTTGGCGAATTAGTTCTACGCCTGCCGGACAAGAAAAAGGACAAACTTAAGCCCAAGTGGGAAGGTCCCTTCATAATTGACCAAGTCCTGACTGGTGGAGCGTACTGTCTGCGAGATGCATCGGATAACCGACTCGAGCCGAACCCATGGAACACAACCCGTCTCCAAAGATTCTATGCCTAGCGCCGGACTCTGTGTTCGTCTCCTTCCTCCGTCCATTTTTTATATATACTTTCTGTCTTACATTTCTCTCCTTCTCCTCTCTCTCTCTTATAGCCATTAAAGGCTCATAAAGTGACGCGCTATCCGCACTCATTAAACCTGGGGGCTTCTTTAAACAGAAGCTTATTTATACGGGCTTCATGCCCAACACATGTGTCACACTTCCGCATGTACCTTTTATTCACCATTATATGCATCGATATGACTTAAGTTTTGGCCAAGCTGGGTTGCCTGGCTCCTGTGCTTACCCCTACGTTCCCGATTGTTCGGCTAGGTGGTAAAGGGAGCACCTCTGCGATTGTTACTGCCGGGTCAGCCGGATGTGTACCTCAGACTGGGTGAATCCGAAAGCTAGCGTTCTTAAGGGAATATTCGGTCGGTGAACTAAAGATGATCTTTTTTCACTTATTTATCTATACGCGCCTAGATGTTTTTCCTGCGTCTCTTTTCGCAGAATGGACATGCACTTTAGGGCATGCCTCCTAGGGAAAGGAACCCCTAACGGAACTATTCTCCCTGGAAGATGTTTCTTACTAACCATGTAATATAACATAATTAGTTGGGCACTTGTCTGTTCAAGCACTAATGACCCCTACGCCTGGTCTCCATGCATACCCCGGTTCTTATATAACCGCGAGGGTATTCGGACACACTCCGGACCGTCAGGTCCCGAGGTTGAAGCGAAAAGGTCGGCCATGACAAACGATCTACAATCCGGCTGGAAGGCATTACACATGTCAATTATAATTACATAGTCAATCTGACTGATTGTATTCCTCTTCAATACCATCTAACAGGCTGTCTAGTTTACAATCCTGTTGGGAATACTTTGCGGCCAATTCTACTTGGCCGTATACTAAGCTCACAGGGATCTCCTTCCCATTGGGCCCCACGGGTCCGACCTCGGCCATGTGGTTTGGGTCAGCCTTCGTGTACCGCGTCTTCACCATGGCCCAGGCCTCCCTGGCGCCTTGATGGTAGGCCGACATCTTCCATAATCGGAAGCGCCGCCGCGCTCCCTTCAGCTTCTCTACAAGCTCTCCAAGGCCTTCGGGCATGGAGACGGATGGCCACAAGGCCTGGGCAACGCTTTGCATCACCTGCTGAACTCGCTCTTGCAATTGTGAGAGCTCGGGAAGAAGGTCACCCATAGAACCGGGCATTTCCTCTGCAGGACGACCTGTTAGCATACCTACAGACATTACTTTGTTAGTCGACTTCCTCGTCGAACTCTTTTTTCAAAGTTCATTTAAGAACTTACTATATATGATGCGTCGAAGCCGCTGCTTCTTCTTCACGGAGTCCAACAGCTGGGCAAGAACATCCTTCAGTTCAACGCCCAGCTTGGTGTTGGCATCTTGGAGATCGTTCTTCTCCCACCTCACCTTTGTCAGCACGCTCTCACTAGCCTTCAGCTGGCGTCGGAGTTGTTGCTCTTCCGGATTTAATCCGGTGCCATCTGCAATTTCATTTGTCAGATTTGCACCCACACCGCACTTCGCAAAATACTTATCTTTCGAAGTGTATATTACCAGAGGGGGTCTCCTTGGGCTCCCCTGCCGCAGCTAGTGCGGCCTCAAGTTGGGCTTTGCACTCTTCCAGCTCCCGGGACAGTAGGGTATTCTTTTCTGTAAGAACCTGCATAACAAATGATCCTTAAATCAGTTATTCTAACTGTTTCAAGTCTCGGGGGCTACTGGTATATATATAATTACCAAAATTTTCTTACCCGTATGTCTTTTACATATTGCTCCGTGGCTTTGGCTAGACCATTTTGAGCGGCACGGAGGTACGCATCTCCCGAATTGAAGGCATCCAATGCCTCTTGGGAGAAACAAGCGTCGCGAAGAACTGTCCGGCGATGCCTATGGTTCATGGCACTTTCCACCTCAGAATTGGTGGCAGACAGCCTGTCCGCATCCTCTGTCGGAGGAGTATCCGGTGCACGCCTCGTGTTCGCCTCCGCTTCCGGACCAGGCTTTGGAGCCTAGCTGGTGGAGGCGCGATTGGCAACCTCTCCGGATATGGTCCGGCGAGGTCTCTTCGTCCTGAAGAGAGCACGAGCGTTAGTATGCCTTGAAGGAATAACACCTGGGAATAAGATGGCGCGCTATACCTTTGCGCAGGCATCTCAGTCCGGACCGCACTTCTTTTCAGCCCGCGGGGCCTTGCCGCCCCTTGTTGGCTAGTCGCCGCAGGCTCGGCCTCCCGTCTCAAGGACCTCCCCTGCAAAACACGGTTGTCATACGCCAATCGAAAATACGCGAGGATAGATCCCTTTTGAAAGTGCTGGGACTTCGGTCTCAGTTACCTGTGAGGCTGGGAGTAGCCCTGGGTAATCGGCCGTAATGGCCACCAAGGCGTTGTCCTTGCTCAATTGATGAAACACCCCATCAATCAGCTCCACAGATAAGTCCGGATCCTCTTGAGAGGCCGGGTCGAGGGACCGTCCCGGATCCTCGGGTTGTGGAGGAGGGCTGTTTATTTCTTTAACAGCCTGGCGCAGTTCCTGCGTTGAAGTCATTAGACTGAATATTTAACGATGGGAATATAAAACGGATGGGCAAGTAAAAGTGTCCACTTACCCAAGTTGGGGGATTATACATAGAAAATCCACCCCGTGGGTTGGCATGGAGAAATTCCTCCTCTTCTCCCTTGTACAAAGCGGACAAGGTCTTTATTAGAGCAGCAGCCGAATCTGGCCCCTTACGGCCGTGGCGGGTGGCGTCGTCCTCCCCGTTGAAGTCCCACATGGGGTGGCCTCTATACTGGAGCGGCTGCACCCCTCGCATGATGCATGCGGCCATGACCCCGATCATGGTCAGTCCGGAATGGGCTAACAATCTTATCCGGCCCATCAGGTAAAGAACGTCCTTGTCGCTTTCCCTTTGAGGGCTCCGTGGACGCCTGCTTAGGCGCTTCTTTAGGGGAGCACTGTCGAACTCAGGGAGGCCGATCCGGACAGGATCCGGCAGCGGGACGTCCTCTATATAAAACCATTCCGAAGGCCAGTCCTCGGACGCCTTCTTTGGGGTTCCGGATAGATATCCGGTCCCGGTGATGCGCCACACTTCGGCTCCTCCCACTTGATGTATTGACCCCTTCTGAGAACGGGGCACAAGGCAGAATAGCCTTTTCCACAATGCGAAATGAGCCTCGCAGCCCAAAAACAGCTCGCAAAGGGCTATGAAGCCCGCGATATGCAATATGGAGGCAGGCGTGAGGTTGTGCAGCTGGAGGCCATAGAACTCCAGGAGTCCCCGAAGAAACGGATGAATTGGAAATCCGAGCCCTCTTATTAAGTAAGGGACAAGGCATACCCGCTCTCGTTTGGAGGGATTGGGGGCGCTCTCCGCTTGCTCTCCGCCATTATAGGTGGCAAGTCCGGCTCGAACCGGGACCATATAGGCCGGGGGGAGAAATCCCTTGGTCTGGAGCGTCACTAGCTCGCTGTGCGGGATGGAGCACCTCTTCCAATCTCCAAGCTGAGGGCTGGAAGGGCGAGAGGAGGAGCTGCGGCGGCCGTCCATGATAGAATGGACCTCTGTCGGATACGCTCTGATGAATACTCGCGGAAGGGAGAAGGTGTGGTTTGGATCTAAATCCTCGTCCCCTTAAATAGGCGGCTCATTCACGCGACTAGGGGTGTAAATATAAAGAAAACACCCTGACTTTTCGTATTCGTTTGACACGTGGAAGACAGCCATTATTGGGCGTAGAAGCCAAGGAGCACTACATTTACAAGAAACCGGACACTATTCAACAGGTACACGGAATTTGGAGGAGAACCTGCCTTGCAATGCCGAAGACAATTTGCGCGCCGGACTCGTCATCATTGAAGCCTGGTTCGGGGGCTACTGAGGGAGTCCTGGATTAGGGGGTGTCCGGATAGCCGGACTATACCTTCGGCCGGACTCCTGGACCATGAAGATACAAGATTGAAGACTTCGTCCCGTGTCCGGAAGGGACTTTCCTTGGCGTGGAAGGCAAGCTTGGCGATACGGATATGTAGATTTCCTACCATTGTAACTGACTCTGTGTAACCCTAGCCCTCTCCCGTGTCTATATAAACCGGAGGGTTTTAGTCCGTAGGAAGAACAATCATACCATAGGCTAGCTTCTAGGGTTTAGCCTCTCTGATCTCGTGGTAGATCTACTCTTGTACTACCCATATCATCAATATTAATCAAGCAGGACGTAGGGTTTTACCTCCATCAAGAGGGCCCGAACCTGGGTAAAACATTGTGTCCCTCGTCTCTTATTACCATCCGCCTAGATGCACAGTTTGGAACCCCCTACCCGAGATCCGCCGGTTTTGACACCGACAGCGCCCTTGCCATCTCACCGCGTCTCTTTCTCTCCTTCATTTCCTTGTTCCCCTCTGAACTCTTCTTTTCTTCAGTTAACAGCAAACTCCTTCAAGTTCGCCGCCTCGAGCCCCTGCCTCGACTCCTCGTGCGTGGATCCGTTCGCCCTCGCTCCGTTCCCACGGGATCCGGCGTGATCCGGCCGGAGGGAGCCCCGCCGCAGCGACCCCCCTGCTTCATGTCGCCATGGCGCCGCTGCAGTTCTTCTGCTTCTGCAGCGAGATGCGGTAGCGCTGCATCGAGCGCACACCTTCCATGTTCGTGGGCCTCCTCTTGCCCACCAAGGCCAGCACCGCCCCAGCCTCATCCGGCCCAGCGCTCGGCCTCCCGGCCCAGCTCCGCAGCGCCACCCTGGCCCAGCGCCGGATTCAGCCTCAGGGCCAATGTGAGCAGCCCGAGCTCCCTTGCACTGTTGGGCCGTCTAAGGTTCGGCCCGGGACATGTTTTTTTCGCAGAGCGATTTTCCTATTTATCCAGAAAACTGCCAGTTTATAGTTTAGTCCCTAGTCTTCATGCATATTATAACTTATGATCTATGCATCATATGTAAAAACTCCAAATATGAAAATTGCTTAGATTTGCATCTAGATTTATAATCTCCAACTTTCATGCATGTTTAAAATGTTTAAACTTGTTGTTTGCTTTGTTTTGCTATATTTCCATGCTAAAATGCTTTAATTCATAACTTAATAACCATAGCTACAAATTTAATAAACTTTATATGTAAATGGGGTAGAAAAATGCATATTTTAACATGGTGACTTTACTTTGCATGTTTAATAACTCTGAAATTATGTTTAGGGCAGAACAGTACCATACCTTAAAATATGTATATGGGGTTTTACCGGAATTGTTGTTCATTGTTTCCGGCCTCATTTAAACTTTCCTAGTGTCACACCCTAGCTAGTTCAAGCATTAGAGTGTGCATCATGTTTAAATTCCTCTTAAATTTGAAATGGGGAAGACAGAACCCCCAGCACCCCCTGGAAACAACTAGGGTTTACTAAAATTATTTTCAATGAACCCAAAATGCCCTTCACAAAATGTTCATCATTTCTGGATTGGGCTAAAACCACTGGCAAAAATGGTGCACTCTTTTCTAGGACATTCTGGTTTTTTTGAATTAAATCATAAGTATTTGAATTTGGGCATTTAAATGCTATAAAATAATTTAAATGCTCAAATAATTCTGGAAATAAGTGTGGGCTGTTGGGAATAATCTAAAAAAGAGCCCCTGATTCTTTTCAAGATTTTTAAAGATGTCTAGGTATTTTTAATAAAGCCCAACAGTTGCAGAAAAATAGAAAAAGGAAAACAAATCAGAAAAAGAGAGAGAGAGAAACTTACCTGGCGCGGCCCAGCTATCTCACCCGCCGGCCCATCTGGCGGCCCAGCACTGTGCTGGCCCGCGCCAGCCAGCTGCTTCTTCCCCGCCAGGCAGGCAGGGAGGTGACGCCGGCGTGCCCGAGCTCGCCACGGCGTCACCTGCTTGCCGCCTGCACCCCTGGACGCCTGGACGCCTCCACGTCGCACCCCGAAGCCCCTGGACACGCCATTCCCCCATGTCTCTCTCCTTTCGCCGTTCCCCACCCTGGCCGACGCTCTTGTCGCCGCACCATCGTCGTAGCCATGCCCTTCGTCGTCCTGGCGTCACGTCATCGTGTCCACGAGCTCTGCCGTCATCGATTACATCGAGTGGGTCGAGCCCCGAGCGCTCACTCGCCCCGGAGACGCTGCACCGAGCTCGTCCTGAACTACGGCCCCCGCCGCATCAGCTCATCTCCGACCTCTCCGTCTGCCTCGACGAGACCCTTGTGAGCTCAGCAACCTCCCCACCCTCTTCGTTCTCTCTCTCGAGCCCCATAACGACTACATGTAGATCACCCGCATGCACCGCCGCGGAGCTCGTCGCCGACGAGGCTCCAGCCAGCCAATGGCCACGCCACCCTATCCACTAGTCCTACCGCACCTCCAAGAGCTCAACGCACAAATCCACATGCCTCCCCGTGCCCCCTAGCGACTAGTTCATCTTCACCCGAGCTCCGGTCGCTGCCAAACTCGTCGTCGGCGACGTTTCCGGCCACCCCAGCTCCACCCACCGCCACCACTCGACGCGGCTTCCTCCCTGCATCACGTAGATAGTCTCCGCCGCCCTTTTGGTCGCCGGAGTGCAAATTTCGCGTTGCTCCGCCGCGTCTGGCCTCGCCGGCGGCTAGACGCCGGCGAGTTGACCCTGTTTGACCCCCGTGTGGGCCTAGGTAGACCCCCCCTGAGTCTATGACAGGTGGGGCCGGCCTGCTAATTAGTTTAGGATTAATTTTAACTAAATTTAATTAGTTTATACACTGACATGTGGGCCCAGGCCCCATTGACAGCTAATTAGTGTTAATTTAATTCTGATAATTAGCTGAGTCACTGACAGACAGGGCCCACCAGTCAGGTTTGACCTGGCCGACCCAGTTGACCGCTGACGTCACACCTATGTCATGCTGACGCATTAATTCAATTACTGTATTTATTCTTTAATAGGAAATTCCAGAAAATAGCCAAAACTTCTAAAAATCATAGAAAATCAACCATAGCTCCAAATGCAAAGATTTATATATGAAAAATGATCAGAAAAATTCAATCTATCCATCTGTAAAGGTTTCATGCATGAAAAAACAAGTTAATCTTGCTGTTTAAGCAGAATAAGGTAATGCACTAATAAGGCCATGTTTAATGAGCTAACATTTGAATCTTTGATTCGAATGAGTTCATCCCCTCCTGTTTTAGCTTGCATTAGGCCAAGACACTTTCATCTTGCCATGTCATAGCATGCATCATATTGTTGCATATTGCCATGTGTTGATTATGTTCGGTGTGTCTTTTGTGGTAGGTTCTGCCTCCGAGGATAACCCCGAGTATCCGTCTGAAGGGCAGTACCCTACTACCTCTACAACAGGCAAGCAACCCATTGATCATTCCGATACAAACCCATGTTCTTGCTCCTGCTCTTGTTTACTGCATTAAGACAACGCGATTCAAACTGCTATGTGCTACGGTAGTTGAACCCTTATCCTCTGCATGACCTGTCATTGCCACAGTAACTAGATGAAACCCACTAGCATGTGTAGGAGTTGATTGAGCCATGAATGTGATTCCTACCTTGCTATGCCTGCTATGCTTAGAGTTGTGTCAGGTCTGGTTCATCTGGGTGATGGGCTAGAGTGATATGATTATGTCGGTAATATGAGGGATGTGTTGAACATGTTTTGGTAAAGGTATCGATGAGAGGCCATGTAGGAGTACATGGTGGGTTGTTTCATTGAGACCGTCCATAAGAACTGAGATCTGTATGTGTGATTTAAGATGCAGTTACTACCGTACATTGGGCCCGAAACCAATGGACCCTCTCGGCTTCTTAATCACCCTAGTACTCTGTCCAGGAGTTGCAAATAGTTTCTGGTGTTTGTAGGTTATGTGTTGGCGGCCGTGCGTAGCGCTGACCCTAGGGGTGGGCTATGTTGCGGTAGATACACCGTGGCCGGGTATGACGGGCGCCCGTTTGGCGTCTCAGGACCCTGTTCACATCGTTCGGGGCCGTATGTGGAAACCTCGGCCGGACTCCCTGCGGATGGAACCTGGATAGGCGATAAACCTGGACTAGAGACTTAAGTGTTTAGGTAGGCCGTGGCCGACACCCTCGCTGGGCTTCCGCTTGAAGGTTGCCGAGTACATGTCATGTAAACGGCGGTAAGTGGTGAAAGCGTGTATGAAGAAGTATACCCCTGCAGGGTTAACATCATCTATTCGAATAGCCGCGTCCGTGGAAAAGGACTACTTGGTTGCCTATACAGTTCATAGACAAGTTAACGGTTACTACTAAAAGACTCAAGATAAGTGTGAGTACCGAGGATGGCCCTCTCGTAGGATGACGAGGGAGGATCCCCGGTGGAGTATTGTGTTGGTGAGTAGTGGACTCGTGTGCGAAAACTATTTTATTAGTGGAGTTCCGTAGGATAGCCTAGCCAAGAGTCAAAGCTGGCTTGCTGCAATAACCCCACCACCTTCTTGAGAATGAGCATGTATATTAGGTTCTGATGTAAGACTTGCTGAGTACCTTGTACTCATGTTTGCTTATTTATTGTTTTCAGACGACAACACCGCCCCCTCCGATGGGTTTTATGTAGACCTTGATGTCGACGAGTGACTAGCCACCCAGGTGGTGATCCTGGCCATGGAGGGCCCTATGTAGATAGACAGGCTTCGAGAAGCCTTCTTTCTTTCTAGTGTCTGTACTCAGACTAGTTGCTTCCGCTTGTGTTTGTATGATTGTATGACTTAAGTGTCGGGTCGTGTGACCCCTATCTGTATGAACATGTTATGTATGGCTCTCTGGAGCCTTTAAATAATGTACTTGAGTTATAGAGTTTTGTTGTGATGCCATGTTGTATGTACTCATATCGGGCATATTGTGTGTATGATTGAAATGCTTGGTATGAGTGGGATCCGACAATCTAGTGGTTTATCGTTGGCAGCCTTTCTTATGGGGAAATGTAGTCTAGTGTTCCTCGAGCCATAGTAGTCCGCTATAGCCCGGTTCACCGAAGTCCTGCTAGCCCAGCACTACTGCTCAGGACACTTGACTGGCCGGCATGTGTTTCACGTCGTTCCTATGTCTGTCCCTTCGGGGAAATGTCACGCGGTGACATCCGGAGTCCTGTTAGCCCAGTGCTACTGCCCAGAATCACTCGCTGATGACCGACATGCTCGATGTGATTCATGTATGTCTGTCTCCATAGGTCTGTGCCGCTTTGGGTTCACGACTAGCCATGTCGGCCCGGGTTCTCTGTCATATAGATGCTAGCAACACTATCATATACGTGAGCCAAAAGGCGCAAACGGTCCTGGGCCATGGTAAGGCGACACCCGTGGGATACCGTGCATGAGGCCGCAAAGTGATATGAGGTGTTACCGGCTAGACCGATGTGACTTGGAATCGGGGTCCTGATAGCGTTGGTATCAGAGCCAGACTGCCTATAGGTTCGTTGAGCCAAACTGGTCGATGTCGAGTCTAGAAATGCTTTAGTTATATGTAGGGGAATTGATTGTGGAAGGGAACGTAAGGCTCTTTTACTCCTTTACCTTATGTCCTCTGATCTGAGTCATTCTCTTCTCATTCAACATCGGTTGAGGACTAGGCTCTCTTCTTCTATCAGGTTCACGTGTTACTAATCCGTAGTAGCTTATAGGATTGTTGTTATAAGCCTCAGTACAGTTTCTACTATTTTTAGTATGTTGCTAATTGAATCAGAACCTTGATATGATGTTGTTGAGTGGTATTGCAAATTGTTGTGGATGTCTCAAATCTTTTTTGAGCATTTACAGTTGTTATGCTGTCCAATTTTCCCTAGAAATTCTAATGTCTTTGCATTGTGGTTGTGCTTTCAGATGGCCAACCGTGCTCAAAACCAAGTGGTTCGCCTGACCCGGTGCCTCGACGTGCCCGGTCATACTGCTATGTTAGTCCGGGTAATGATCGAGACGGGTTACCGTTGGTATCCTGAATACACCGTCGAAGAGCAATTCCGAGACTTTAATCAAAGCCAATATTTCTGCACCGTCAGGATATTTCCTTCTTATCCTGGATCTACCGAGCCCCTCCACTGTTCCTATGGACTCGGGGTTACTGTTGAGATGGCTATGCAGGATGCTGCCTATTCCATGATGACCATCATGCGAGTCCGGACTGGCCTACTTCAGAACACCGACTTCCGTTACATGCCAGCTTCACTTCCGGGAGCGCAAGGGTATCTTCAGGCTATCTATGCTGACTCCACTCAGGAGGAGGACTCATTAACTCGTACCACTGCCGAGATGCTCGAAGATAAGGACCGAGAGAATCGGGCCTTGAGGCTGGAGCTTTTTAATACCCGTGCTGATCATTGGGCCACATTGACTCGGTTTGCACCTGCGGTGCAAGCTGGATGTATGGATACAAGGGATCTGTATCCTGTGAGATCTGCTCTGCCAGACATGGTGGATTGGCGTGATGTGGGAGGCATCACCCCACCCCGTGGTCCCCGCAGGCCACCGTTTGTTGGTCCAAGACCTCATCCTAGCCCCTTTGGTCCACAAGCTCCTCAGAACCGTCTGTTCCCGGATAATCACGTTGAACTTCCAGGCTATGGAGGTGACTTCTATGAGGACTACTACGGAGCTGTCTGAGTTAGTAGTAGTATCACCAGTATTGTAATAGTTGTATCTCCACTGTCCTGCGTGACTTGTGGAATATGACTTTGTGTGTAATCAATTCCGGAGGCGTAGACAAATAATGTATAGGAGCTTGGAATGCCTCTGATGAGATGTAATGTCTTTCATCATAGTTGTACTATAGCCTGGGCTTGTACTAAACTATGTATGATGTGTATGACCATTGGTATATATATGGCAGTTTTATATTACCATGACATACGGATGAACATCTCTGCATTCCGTGTTATCCATTACATTCTGCACTTCCTTGCTAAGTTTGATCCATCCTTATCTAAACCGTTGTCTTGTTTTCTCCTAGGATGGTCAACACCCACAGCAACCCTGCTGCCCCGAAGCAGGGGGAAGCCAGTGCAGCTAGGGGTGAAAATCTGCCTCACCCGCCTTCTCTGGCCGAAGTGATGCTGGAGGCGGAAAGAAACAAGCGTGAGACTAACCGCCTGCTAGAGTGGATTGAGCAGAACACTGCACGCCATCCGCGAAATGACTTGGTGTCAATCAATGACTTTATCAAGCTGTACCCACCAAAGTTTAACCATTCCGTCGAGCCCCTCGACGCGGATGATTGGCTTTGCAGCATCACCCACAAGCTACGTTCTGCCAACGTAGCCGAAGCTAATAAGGTTACCTACGCTGCCTACCATCTCGAAGGCCCTGCTAGCCTCTGGTGGGAAAACTTCGAAGCTATGCGCCCGGTCGGCCAAATTACTACTTGGGCTGAATTTAGTGAGGCTTTCCGTGAGCATCACATTCCGGAAGGTCTCATGGATCGCAAGAGGGAGGAGTTCTGCAATTTCACCCAAGGAAGACTGACTATGGATGCATATAGCCGTGAGTTTGGGAATCTAGCACGTTATGCTCCTAAACAAGTATCTACTGACGCTAAGAAGCAGGCAAGGTTCTGCAAGGGACTCAGCCCTGAGCTTCGCCGCGATCTTCGTTTGCATGAGTGCACCTCCTTTCAGAAGTTGGTCAATAAAGCCATCAGCGCTGAGACATGCCAGACTGATTATGACGCTTCACGCAAGCACTCCCGTGATTTTGGCTCTTCATCCGGCTCTGGAGCTCAGAAGCGCCGGGTGTGGATCCCAAGCACGGCACTGCCACCCAGGTTCATCCTGAGGCCATCCTTTGAGGCGCCTCGTCCCAACTAGCAGTTTGCACCGCCCAAGCCCTATGGTGGCCCCGCTGCTAGTGCTGCTCCACGCCCCAATGTGGTGACATGCTTCAAGTGTAGAGAGCCGGGTCACTATAGCCGATAGTGTCCCCAGAACAACAACCCCAATCAAACTGGAAAGTCCGTTGGCCGTGGTAAGCCCGCGGGAAAGACATTCTACGCCAAGCCGGTCACTACTACACGTGGCCATGTCAACTATGTTTCAGCCGAGGAGGCTCATGAGGATCCTAACATCGTCCTTGGTACGCTCCTTGTTAATTGCCATCCGGCATCTGTTCTTTTTGATACTGGAGCATCTCATTCATTCATATCCGAGAACTATGCTCGATTGCATAACACGACATTTTGTGACATGCCCTCTACCATGGAAATTCAAACCCCTGGCTCTAGATGGCAAACTTCTAGAGTAAGCCATGGGAACGAAATTCTTGTCGATAGACTTGTCTTCCTTGCATCCATAATAGCTCTCAAGTCCTCGGACATAAACATCATTTTGGGTATGGACTGGATGCCAGCTCATTATGCTAAGATTGATTGTGCCACTAGAACCGTTCAACTTACTCACCCATCGGGCAAGACAGTCAATGTCTTAACTCGAGTGGCCAAGCGCCAGCTTTACTCCCTAAATGCCAACCCCCTTCCAGACCTTGAGGATGTTCCGGTAGTCCGAGACTTTCCGGATGTCTTTCCAGAAGAACTGTCAGGTGTTCCACCTGACAGGGATGTCGAGTTTGTGATAGACCTTGTTCCAGGAACCGTTCCAATTTCTAGAAGACCCTACAAGATGGCACCCTTAGAACTAGCCGAGCTTAAGAACCAACTCGATGAGTCCTTGGAAAAGGGTTTCATTCGTCCTAGTTCCTCTCCTTGGGCTTGCCCCGTCCTCTTCGTCAAGAAGAAGGATGGAATGGATCGAATGGTTATAGATTACCGACCTATCAATTTGGTCACTATCAAGAACAAGTATCCGCTTCCCAGGATCAACGATCTATATGATCAGCTCGCTGGATCCTTAGTCTTTTCCCAGATGGATTTGAGGTTGGGCTACCACCAAATCAAAATCAGAAATGGGGACATTCCCAAAACGGCCTTTGTTACTCGTTATGGCCAATACGAGTACACCGTTATGTCCTTTGGTTTAACCAATGCCCCCGCTACCTTCTCTCGGTTAATGAACTCGGTCTTCATGGAGTATTTGGATAAATTCGTCGTAGTATACCTCGATGACATACTCATCTACTCCAAGAATGAAGAGGAACATGCCGAACATCTAAGGCTGGTATTGATGAAACTTCGAGAGCATCGCCTTTATGCCAAATTCTCCAAGTGTGAATTTTGGTTGCCAGAAGTGACCTACCTAGGCCATGTAATCTCTGGTAAGGGTATTGCTGTCAATCCCGAGCAAGTTCAAGCCGTCCTTGATTGGACTCCACCTGAGACGGTCAAGCAAGTTCGGAGCTTCCTTGGCTTAGCGAGCTATTGCCGCCGCTTCGTCGAGAATTTCTCCAAGGTTGCTAAACCTCTAACTGAACTCCTCAAAAAATATAAAAAGTTCGAGTGGACCCCACAGTGCGAGTTCAGTTTTCAGGAACTGAAAAGACGCCTGACATCTTCTCCCGTACTGGTACCACCAGATTTCTCCAAGGACTTTATTATCTATTGCGACGCCTCGCAACAAGGACTAGGTTGCATACTCATGCAGGATCATCAGGTAATTGCCTATGCTTCACGACAATTACACCCACATGAGGAGAACTATCCCACACATGATCTGGAGCTTGCAGCTGTAGTCCATGCACTCAAAACTTGGCGACATTACCTCCTTGATAATCGTTGCGAGATCTTCACCGATCACCAAAGTTTAAAATATATCTTCACCCAACCAGATTTGAATCTCAGGCACAGACGTTGGGTCGAGTTGATCTCGGATTACGACTTAGGAATTACTTACACCCGGGCAAGGCCAATGTCATGGCTGATGCGCTAAGTCGTAAATCCTATTGTAACAACCTGATGTTACAACAAAGTCAACCACTTCTCCATGAGGAATTTCGTAAGCTTAACCTTCACATTGTTCCTCGAGGATTCCTATCCACCCTGGTGGCGAAACCTACCCTTACGGATCAGATCATAAAGGCACAGAAGGTAGATCCGGGAATCTCCCGTATTAAGGGAAACATTAAGAAAGGAGTCGCAAATTGTTTCTCCGTTGATGATCAAGGTGTCGTATACTTTGGAAACCGCTTAGTGGTTCCAAAGGCACGAAACCTGAGGCGGCTGATCCTTAAGGAAGCGCATGAATCCCCTCTCACCATTCATGCCGGCAGTACTAAAATGTATCAAGACCTACGCCAAAGGTTTTGGTGGACTAGGATGAAGAGAGAAATCGCTCAATACATTGCTAATTGCGACGTTTGTCGTCGTGTTAAAGCAGAGTATCAACGGCCTGCTGGCACCCTTCAACCTTTGGCTATTCCCGAGTGGAAATGGGATAAAATCAGTATGGATTTCATCACTGGGTTTCCCAGGACCAAGAGAGGGAATAATGCCATCTTCGTCGTGATTGACCGTATTTCCAAGGTAGCCCATTTCCTACCTGTTCGTGAGAGTATCACCGCTGGCCAGCTAGCTGACTTGTACATCTCCCGAATAGTGTCTCTTCATGGTGTTCCATTGGAAATTAACTCAGACCATGGGAGTCTTTTCACCTCTCGATTTTGGGAAAGTTTCCAAAATGCTATGGGAACTCGTCTCTCTTTTAGCACCGCCTTCCATCCTCAATCAAGTGGTCAAGTAGAGCGAGTCAATCAAATTCTGGAAGATATGCTCCGAGCTTCTGTCATCTCGTTCAGAATGGGTTGGGAGAAATGCCTTCCATTCGCGGAGTTTGCTTACAACAATAGTTATCAAGCTAGCTTGGGCAAGGCTCCTTTCGAAGTTCTCTATGGACGAAAATGCCGAACGCCTCTTAACTGGTCAGAAACCGGGGAAAGACAACTCTTTGGCCCGGATATGATTCAGGAAGCAGAAGAACGGGTTCGCGTTATTCATGAGAAATTGAAAACAGCCCAATCTCGTCAAAAGAGTCAATATGATTGTAAACATAAGCCTATGACTTATGAAGTCGGTGAGAAGGCTTACCTTCGGGTTACTCCGTTAAAGGGAACCCATCGTTTCAGTATCAAAGGCAAATTGGCTCGTTGTTACATTGGACCCTTTCGCATTCTTGCCAAACGAGGAGAAGTTGCCTACCAATTGGAACTACCTTCGCATCTTTCCAGAGTTCACGATGTCTTCCACGTTTCTCAACTCGGGCATTGCTTCGCGGATCCTATCCGTGGAGTGGACCACGAAACACTTGATCTACAAGATAACCTCTCATATCGAGAATATCCCATTCGTATCCTTGATCAAGCCGAGCGTACCACTCGACGTCATAATATCAAGTTTCTCAAGGTTCAATGGTCACACCATTCCGAGAAAGAAGCCACTTGGGAAAGGGAGGATCGTCTTCGACTCGAGTACCCCACCTTCTTCCCGGAGGATCCTAAATCTCAGGACGAGATTCTTTTGAGTGGGGGTGAGTTGTCACACCCTAGCACCGTCTTTTGAGTGTGCATCATGTTTAAATTCCTCTTAAATTTGAAATGGGGAAGACAGAACCCCCAGCAC
>NC_041382.1:603365624-603403115 GCF_002162155.2 Triticum dicoccoides | reverse complement strand
ACTAGGGTTCACTAAAATTATTTTCAATGAACCCAAAATGCCCTTCACAAAATGTTCATCATTTCTGGATTGGGCTAAAACCCCTCGCAAAAATGGTGCACTCTTTTCTAGGACATTCTGGGTTTTTTTGAATTAAATCATAAGTATTTGAATTTGGGCATTTAAATGCTCATAAATAATTTAAATGCTCAAATAATTCTGGAAATAAGTGTGGGCTGTTGGGAATAATCTAAACAGAGCCCCTGATTATTTTCAGGATTTTTAAAGATGTCTAGGTATTTTTAATAAAGCCCAACAGTTGCAGAAAAATAGAAAAAGGAAAACAAATCAGAAAAAGAGAGAGAGAGAAACTTACCTGGCGCGGCCCAGCTATCTCACCCGCCGGCCCACCTGACGGCCCGGCACTATGCTGGCCCGCGCCAGCCAGCTGCTTCTTCCCCGCCAGGTAGGCAGGGAGGTGACGCCGGCGTGCCCGAGCTCGCCACGGCGTCACCTGCTTGCCGCCCGCACCCCTGGACGCCTGGACGCCTCCACGTCGCACCCCGAAGCCCCTAGACACGCCATTCCCCCCCTGTCTCTCTCCTTTTGCCGTTCCCCACCATGGCCGATGCTCCTGTCACCGCACCATCGTCATAGCCGTGCCCTCCGTCGTCCTCGCGCCGCGTCATCGTGTCCACGAGCTCCACTGTCGTCGATTACATCGAGTGGGTCAAGCCCCGAGCGCTCGCTCGCCCTGGAGACGCTGCACCGAGCTCGTCCTCAACTCCGGCCACCGGAGATCCCCTTCGTCGCCCCCGCCGCATCAGCTCATCCCTGACCTCTCCGACTGCCTCGACGAGACCCCCGTGAGATCAGCAACCTCCCCACCCTCTCCTTTCTCTCTCTCTCGAGCCCCGTAACAACTGCATGTAGATCACCCGCACGTACCGCCGCGGAGCTCGTCGCCGACGAGGCTCCGGCCACCCAATGGCCACGCCACCCTGTCCACTAGTCCTACCGCACCTCCAGGAGCTCAACGCACCAATCCACGTGCCTCCCCATGCCCCCTAGCGACTAGTGCATCTTCACCCGAGCTCCGGTCGCCGCCAAACTCGTCACCGGCGACGTTTCCGGCCACCCCAGCTCCACCCACCGCCACCACTCGACGCGGCTTCCTCCCTGCATCACGTAGATAGTCTCCGCCGCCCTTTTGGTCGCCGGAGTGCAAATTCCGCGTTGCTCCGCCGCGTCTGGCCTCGCCGGCGGCTAGACACCGGCGAGTTGACCCTATTTGACCCCCATGTGGGCCCAGGTAGACCCCCCTGAGTCTATGACAGGTGGGGCCGGCCTGCTAATTAGTTTAGGATTAATTTTAACTAAATTTAATTAGTTTAGACACTGACATGTGGGCCCAGGCCCCACTGACAGCTAATTAGTGTTAATTTAATTCTGAAAATTAGCTGAGTCACTGACAGACAGGGCCCACCATTCAGGTTTGACCTGGCTGACCCAGTTGACCGCTGATGTCACACCTATGTCATGCTGACGCATTAATTCAATTACTGGATTTATTCTTTAATAAGAAATTCCAGAAAATAGCCAAAACTTCTAAAAATCATAGAAAATCAACCATAGCTCCAAATGCAAAGATTTATATATGAAAAATGATCAGAAAAATTCAATCTATCCATCTATAATGGTTTCATGCATGACAAAACAAGTTAACCTTGCTATTTAAGCAGAATAATGTAATGCACTAGTAAGGCCATGTTTAATGAGCTACATTTGAATCTTTGATTCAAATGAGTTCATCCCCTCCTGTTTTAGCTTGCATTAGGCCAAGACACTTTCATATTGCCATGTCATAGCATGCATCATATTGTTGCATATTGCCATGTGTTGATTATGTTCGGTGTGTCTTTCGTGGTAGGTTCTGCCTCCGAGGATAACCCCGAGTATCCGTCTGAAGGGCGGTACCCTACTACCTCTACAACAGGCAAGCAACCCATTGATCATTCCGATACAAACCCATGTTCTCGCTCCTGCTCTTGTTTACTGCATTAAGACAACGCGATTCAAACTGCTGTGTGCTACGGTAGTTGAACCCTTATCCTCTGCATGACCTGTCATTGCCACAGTAACTAGATGAAACCCACTAGCATGTGTAGGAGTTGATTGAGCCATGAATGTGATTCCTACCTTTCTATGCCTGCTATGCTTAGAGTTGTGTCAGGTCTGGTTCATCTGGGTGATAGGCTAGAGTGATATGATTATGTCGGTAATATGAGGGATGTGTTGAACATGTTTTGGTAAAGGTATCGATGAGAGGCCATGTAGGAGTACATGGTGGGTTGTTTCATTGAGACCGTCCATAAGAACTGAGATCTGTATGTGTGATTTAAGATGCAGTTACTACCGTACATTGGGCCCGAAACCAATGGACCCTCTCAGCTTCTTAATCACCCTAGTACTCTGTCCAGGAGTTGCAAATAGTTTCTGGTGTTTGTAGGTTATGTGTTGGCGGCCGTGCGTAGCGCTGACCCTAGGGGTGGGCTATGTTGTGGTAGATACACCGTGGCCGGGTATGCCGGGCGCTCGTTTGGCGTCTCGGGACCCTGTTCACATCGTTCTGGGCCCTATCTGGAAACCTCGGCCGGACTCCCTGCGGATGGAACCTGGATAGGCGATAAACCTGGACTAGAGACTTAAGTGTTTAGGTAGGCCGTGGCCGACACCCTCGTTGGGCTTCCGCTTGAAGGTTGCCGAGTACATGTCGTGTAAACGGCGGTAAGTGGTGAAAGCGTGTATGAAGAAGTATACCCCTGCAGGGTTAACATCATTTATTCGAATAGCCGCATCCACGGAAAAGGACTACTTGGTTGCCTATACAGTTCATAGACAAGTTAACGGTTACTACTAAAAGACTCAAGATAAGTGTGAGTACCGAGGATGGCCCTCTCGTAGGATGACGAGGGAGGATCCCCGGTGGAGTATTGTGTTGGTGAGTGGTGGACTCGTGTGCAAAAACTATTTTATTAGTGGAGTTTCGTAGGATAGCCTAGCCAAGAGTCAAAGCTGGCTTGCTGCAATAACCCCACCACCTTCTTGAGAATGAGCATGTATATTAGGTTCTGATGTAAGACTTGCTGAGTACCTTGTACTCATGTTTGCTTATTTATTGTTTTCAGACGACAACACCGCCCCCTCCGATGGGTTTTATGTAGACCTTGATGTCGACGAGTGACTAGCCACCCAGGTGGTGATCCTGGCCATGGAGGGCCCTATGTAGATAGACAGGCTTCGAGAAGCCTTCTTTCTTTCTAGTGTCTGTACTCAGACTAGTTGCTTCCGCTTGTGTTTGTATGATTGTATGACTTGAGTGTCAGGTCGTGTGACCCCTATCTGTATGAACATGTTATGTATGGCTCTCTGGAGCCTTTAAATAAAGTACTTGAGTTATAGAGTTTTGTTGTGATGCCATGTTGTATGTACTCATATCGGGCATATTATGTGTATGATTGAAATGCTTGGTATGAGTGGGATCCGACAATCCAGTGGTTTATCCTTGGCAGCCTTTCTTATGCGGAAATGTAGTCTAGTGTTCCTCGAGCCATAGTAGTCCACTACAGCCCGGTTCACCGGAGTCCTGCTAGCCCAGCACTACTGCTCAGGACACTTGACTGGCCGGCATGTGTTTCGCGTCATTCCTACGTCTGTCCCTTCGAGGAAATGTCACACGGTGACATTCGGAGTCCTGTTAGCCCAGTGCTACAGCCCGGAATCACTCACTGATGACCGACATGCTCGATGTGATCCATGTATGCCTGTCTCCATAGGTCTGTGCCGCTTTGGGTTCACGACTAGCCATGTCGGCCCGGGTTCTCTGTCATATGGATGCTAGCGACACTATCATATACGTGAGCCAAAAGGCGCAAACGGTCCCGGGCCATGGTAAGGCGACACATGTGGGATACCGTGCGTGAGGCCGCAAAGTGATATGAGGTGTTACCGGCTAGATCGATGTGACTTGGAATCAGGGTCCTGACACCTAGATAGGTAGTTTTTGTTGTGCTTCACCCCTTGACATGTTAATCAACATTTAATATTGTTGGGTACATAAACGGGAGAGAACTAAATAAGTCATGTGGTGTTCCGTCAATATGCAACTCGTTGCATATTGAGCTCCACTTAACTTGTAGTTTTGCTTGTGCACTTTGCTATGCCATGCCCTCATTAAACCGGACATGCATCATACTTGGTTGTGCATCATGCCATGTTTATGTGGTGGTTGTTTACTATGTTGTTTGCTTCTTTCCGGTGTTTCTTCTTCGGGTTAGTTCTGATAATGTCGCGTTTGTGAGGATTCATTCGACTTCGTCCATTTGTCTTCTTCATGGACTCGTTCTTCTTCCTTGCGGGATCTCAGACAAGATGACCATACCCTTGAAATCACTTCTATCTTTGCTTGCTAGTTGTTCGCTCTTTTGCTATGCCGCGCTACCTACCACTTGCTATATCATGCCTCCCATTTTGCCATGTTAGCCTCTAACCCACCTTTCCTAGCAAACCGTTGTTTGGCTAAGTTACCGCTTTGCTCAGCCCCTCTTATAGCGTTGTTAGTTGCAGGTGAAGCTGAAGATTGTTCCTTGTTGGAACATGGATATTGTTGGAATATCATTATTATCTCTTATTTAATTAATGCATATATATACTTGGTAAAGGGTGGAAGGCTCGGCCTTATGCCTGGCGTTTTGTTCCACTCTTACCGCCCTAGTTTCTGTCATACCAGTGTTATGTTCCTTGATTTTGTGTTCCTTACACGGTTGGGTGTAATGGGGACCCCTTGACAGATCGCTTTGAATAAAACTCCTCCAGCAAGGCCCAACCTTGGTTTTACATTTTCCTAACAACCTATCACCCTTCCCTTGGGTCAGCCAACCCGAGGGTCATCTTTATTTTAACCCCTGCGGGCCAGTGCTTCTCTAAGTGTTGGTCCGAACAGAGCTGCCTGCGGGGCCACCTCGGGGAAACTTGAGGTTTGGTTTTACTCGTAGCTAGTCTCATCCGGTATTGCCCTAAGAACGAGATACGTGCGACTCCTATCAGGATTGTCGGCACATCGGGTGGCTTTGCTGGTCTTGGTTTACCATTGTCGAAATGTCTTGTAACCGGGATTCCAAGTCTGATCGGATCTTCTTTGGAGAAGGAATATCCTTCGTTGACCGTGAGAGCTTGTGATGGGCTAAGTTGGGACACCACTGCAGGGTTTGAACTTTCGAAAGCCGTGCCCGCGGTTATGGGCAGATGGGAATTTGTTAATATCCGGTTGTAGATAACTTGACACTTAACTTAATTAAAATGCATCAACCGCATGTGCATTCGTGATGGTCTCTTCTCGGCGGAGTCCGGGAAGTGAACACGGTTCTTGGGTTATGTTTGTGCGTAAGTAGTTTCAGGATCACTTCTTGATCATTTCTAGTTTCGCGACCGTTGCGTTGCTTCTCTTCTCACTCTTATTTGCGTAAGTTAGACACCATATATGCTTAGTGCTTGCTGCAGCTCCACCTCATTACCCTATCCTACCCATAAGCTTAAATAGTCTTGATCTCACGGGTGTGAGATTGCTGAGTCCTCGTGACTCACAGATACTTCCAAATAGTTGCAGGTGCCAATGATACCAGTGTAGGTGACGCAACCGAGCTCAAGTGGGAGCTCGAAGAAGATCATGTTCGTTGTGTTGTTTCGTTTCCAGTTGATTAGTAGTGGAGCCCAGTTGGGACGATCGGGGATCTAGCATTTGGGGTTGTCTTCTTTTATTTTGGTTCCATAGACGGGCCTTGATTGTATTCTGGATGTTGTATGTTTAACTTGTATTGAGTTAAGTGGCGATTGTAATCCAACTCTTTATCCCTTTCTTATTCAGTACATGGGATTGTGTGAAGATTACCCCTCTTGCGACAAACCTACCATGCGGCTATGCCTCTAAGTCGTGCCCCGACACGTGGGAGATATAGTCGCATCGTGGGTGTTACAAGTTGGTATCAGAGCCATCGCCGACTTAGGAGCCGCCTGCTTGATCGAATCGTTGACGTTGTTGAGTCTAGAAAAAAATGTTTTGAGTCTTAGGATTATATATATCGGAGAGTAGGATTCTTTTTACTCCTCAGTCCCTTCGTCGCTCTGGTGAGGCCTCCTGACGTAGAGTTCTAACTCTTCTCTCCTCAAATTTCATGAATTTTTTTAGGATTGCACAGGTATCTTGGAGTCGTTCCGATGGTTTTGTGATGAGAACATTGTTCTTGGTGCCTCCTGACATTTAGGGGTTGTGGTAGTGTCCCAGGGAGTTGAGCTCCAAGGTGTTGTCGTCACAATTTTATCATTGCAGTTCTGGAATACCTGAGTTCGTCGACATCGAAAATCTCTTTTATGCAGTTGTTGGTGAGATAACCTCGACGCCACCCAGTACTGGGGCGGGAGTTCGGGAGTATTGCCATAACTCGTATAACAGATGCTTTTTCGAAGGTTGAGGTAAATGATTTCCGAAGGTTTCTTGGTTATGCGTTGAAGGATGGATACAGCTGGATGTTGGATTTGCTAGTTTTGGGTGAGATATTATGCTTCCCCTGTATCCCCAACACCTGATTTCATAACCAAAAAGTTTCAGGAGTTTATAAGTGGGAATTCAAGTAGCTCCTAGAATATCTTTCCAACAGACACATGATACGACATGGGGTCTATCTTATGTTTGTTTCCGGCTTATTCTGCAAGCCAAATCCTTGTTTGTTTTGTTGTGGTATTTGAGTTGCTTCAAAGTCAGTCAAATGTGGATTCCATACCCTTTCTAAGCGGTGTTCTCGTATTTCTTTGGGAATACTAATCCTTCTTGATCATTGAGTTTGTCATCTCAATTTATTTTGAATCGGTGTGTCTCTCTTCAAGTGGATCCGATCTTTTCCAACATCCGCAAGATTAATTATCAGTTCTTCTCAACGGTGTTCATTTCATCTGTCCCAAGCTACCTTTGTTTTCCCTCCCTCCCACCCTTTTTATTCAAGGACTCAAATGTCATAATCAAGTATCCATCTTATGGATGCGAAGTCTCTTCATTGTTTTCATTCAATGTTCTCACCCGGTGATTTTTCATGAAGATACTAACGAAACTTCAAGTTATCATTATTCGTTCTTTTTCTTCTTCGGTGGATTCAATTCAAGCTTTGTTAATCTTATCCCTTTCCTCATTTCACAATGCTTTCTCACACCAGTGCACCTCTTAATCTTTCACTTCTCGCTATTCATTTGCTCAGGAATGTTGAAGATATCTCAGAAGGCTTGTCTTTTCATTCAAGACCCATTCAACCTATTTCGAGGTTGTTACCTCATTCAAGCCATTTTAATTCAACCGGTGCATTCTATCTTTTAAATCGTTCAACGATGTATCTTTTGAGTGGGCCCTAACCCACAGGTCTTTTCCCAGGATCTTACCTCACTCTTCTAATCTTCCCGGAGTTACTCTCAAATTCTTTCAAAGTTTGACGTAAGAATGAACTTTCATCAGTCAAATGTCTTTCACCAAGGTCTTTCAAATTCTTCATAGTTGGTTCAACCTTTCTATTCTTCATCCCAGAGTATCTCAATAATTAATGGTGTTGTTTCTTGTCGTCATTCTCAACAGTTGAAGACCGAATAAGAGTTTCTCTTCAATCTTACCCATTTCTCTCAGAGATGCATGATTCTAGCTTGATGCCATCCTCTCATAATTGTTTTCGATTGTGAGAATTCTTTTCACCCTTCCAGAGCAATTCAAGAGTCTTTTCAGTTTGATTCTCCGAAGGCCATAATTTCGGGTTTATTAATTCTCATCTTTCAACTCTCGTTCTCGAAATCTTACCGGTGCATCATTCAAGTGTTCTCTAATCAGCTCGCGATCTCTTTGTTCTCTTGTATCAAATTCCCTCAAGTATCTTCATTCATTTTCCAATTCTTCTCGGTGTATTGGGCCTTTGCTACTTCCATTTCCAATTCTTATGGTGGTTCGTTCAAGAATTCTCTTCCGTTGTTATTGTATCAATTCATTCATTCTTTCCAAATCCTACCGGTGGTACGTTGAAGACCTTCTCAAGTTGGCGCTATATCTATCCTTAATCCTTCAAGAAGAATAAGTGACATGCCAATTCCGCTGCTTGTTATCAATTTAAGTTTATGAACGGTAAGCATGGCATAATTCTTATCATCGAGGTGATTCAATTCCTTATTCCGTAGGTTCATCAAAAATCTTGGTTTTATTTGCTCATCTTTCTTTTCTGGAGTTCCAAGTTTTCTCGGTTATATCATCGCGAAGCTCCATATAATCATTGCAAGGCTTCTCCCGGAGTTCTTTTCAACTTTCCTTTCGTTTGATCATCCTTTTATTACCGGAGTTCTTCATGGAGGCTCTACATGATGGTTCATCAAGGATTTAATTCCTTCTCGAAGTATTCATCGAGATTCTTTTCAGAGGAGCTCAAGTATTCTTCATCTTGCATTCCAAAGTGCAATTCTTTCTACCTTATCATTTGAGGTGGTGCTATGTCATTGTTGATAATTTCCCTTCGTGTTTGATGATTCACAAGTTTTCAAGAGTGACATATCTAAATCCATCATTTTCTCTTCACTCAAGACATCTTTTCAACCAATCTACCTCTTCATTGGAGTTATCTTGGGTTATATTTCACCTAAAGCTTTCCCTAAGGATTGTTGCTATTTATGGTGCTTATAAATGACCCAAGTTCTTCATTTATCCTCCCTGTGAGATAAGCTTCTCGTCTCCTTGTTCATATCAATCCAATCTATTGTTTTCGTCGGTGGCAGAATTTCACCTCAGTTTTGAGATGTTTTCCATAAGTCCACAACAAGCTTATCCTTTCGTTGTTAATAATTTTGAAGTGTGAAGACCATGTTCTTTCCTTTGCTTATCCATTCAACCGGAGTGTTGTGTCATCCCTTTAATTTCTTTTCATCTTATCATTTTTTCTTCTCTTTTCTACCGGAGTACTGTCCAAATTATATCATTCTTATGCTTTCTCTATCTTGTTTTAACCGGAGTGTCGTGTCATCTGCTCAAGTTCTTTTCATCTTACCAAGTCTTGCATCTTGTTTCAATCAGAGTGCTTGCATCTACTTGTCCATTGTAACCTTTTCTTATGTCTTTCAACCCACAAGGTTCTCGTAATGTTCCTTGTTCCTCTTTTCTAACGAAGTGTTTTAAACTTTGTTCATCTTCATTGTATTCCTTCTTTCAATTTGTTCAACCTCTCAAGGTTCTTGGGTTTCACTCGTTTGTCAAAGAAGCAACTTTGGTTTACCTCTTATCTTCCTATTCCGTTTCCCTCTGGTGCCATCCTAGATCTCGGGACGAGATCCTCTTGTAGTGGTGGAGTGTTGTAACGCCCCGAGACCGACGCGCCAGGTGTCTTCCAGTTTTTCACCGTCGTTGCCATGTCTTTCGCTTGCGTGTTGCATCTTGTCATGTCATCATGTGCATCGAATCTCATGTTTTCAAAACTTGCATCCGTCCGGGTTCCCCTAGTCCCGCCTGTTGTCCGTTCTGAGCCCAGACACACTCGCACGCGCCCGCGGCATGTCCGAAATATTATTTTATAAGTGGCCAGAAAATGTTTTCGGAATGGGTTGAAAGTTGGCATGCGGTGTTGTTATGTTGTCAGTAGACCGCCTGTCAAATTTCATCGCATTCGGAGCTCATTTGATAGCCCAACCGTTAAACTTATAGCGGCAATATAGTCGGTCAAATCGTCGGACGTTTTCGATCTCCAGAAACAGTCGTCGGGTCTCTCTCTTCTCTTCTCTCAGCCCAAGGATTTCTGCACAGCCCACTACCACTCACCGCCAGGCCCTACCTAACCTCTCTCGTCAGCCCGCGACCCTCCTCGCGCGCGCGTCCGAAAGGTGTCCCGGACCCGACTCGGGCAGTCGTCACTGATGGGTCCGGATTATCCCCAAACATCTATAAAATATATTCATTTTCTTATTTGGACTCCTCTAACCTTTTATTCTCAATCGTCCGTTTACGATCGGAGGGATCCGTTAGCCCCTAACCAATTCCACCAGCGTATATAACAGGGCAACCCTAAAAACTAGGAGAGTTGTCCCATTCTCCACTCATCGTCACCGCCACTTTAAATCCTCTCGGGATCCCCTCACTCAATATCCCTCGATCCCATCACCCAGCCAATCCATCGAGCGCCTCCTCCTCCCTGTTCAATCCAGAGGAGTAGAGCTCCTCCGCACCCACGCCTCTTCGCAGACTTCTTCCTCGAAGGCCGCCCTTCCTCGCATCGATCTGGAGCCCAATGCCCTCTACGCCTCGATCCCTCCTCACCTGCAAGACCAGCTCCGTCCTCTCCGTCCCCGCCATAGATGAGCAGCACGCAGCCCCCTTTTCCTTCTCCTGTCGTCCTCGTTCTGTCAACTCCCTCTCTCTGCTTTTCTTCAGGAAGGTCGCTCATGCAGCCATGGACGCCACAAGCAGAGGCTTGCCTTGCTGCCCTTGCAACCACGGCCTTGCCTTCGCGCCTCCGACGGTCGGCCTCGTCGTTGCCGGCAACCCCAGGTTGCCCCGTCGCGCCCTTGCCATCTCACCGCGTCTCTTTCTCTCCTTCCTTTCCCTGTTTCCCTCTGAACTCTTATTTTCTTCAGTTAACAGCAACCTCCTTCAAGTTCGCCGCCTCGAGCCCCTGCCTCGACTACTCGTGCGTGGATCCGTTCGCCCTCGCTCCATTCCCGCGGGATCCGGCGTGATTTGGCCGGAGGGAGCCCCGCCGCAGCGACTCCCCTGCTTCCTGTTGCCATGGCGCCGCTGCATTTCTTCTGCTTCTGCAGCGAGATGCAGTAGAGCTGCATCGAGCGCACACCTACCACATGTGTGGGCCTCCTCTTGCCCACCAAAGCCAGCGCCGCCCCAGCGCTCGGCCTCCCGGCCCAGCTCCGCAGCGCCACCCTGGCCCAGTGCCGGATTCGGCCTCAGGGCCAATGTGCGCAGCCCAAGCTCCCCTGCACTGTTGGGCCGTCTAAGATTCGGCCCGGGACATGTTTTTTTTCGCAGAGCGATTTTCCTATTTATCCAGAAAACTGCCAGTTTACAGTTTAGTCCCTAGTCTTCATGCATATTATAACTCATGATCTATGCATCATATGTAAAAACTCCATATATGAAAAATGCTTAGATTTGCATCTAGATTCATAATATCCAACTTTCATGCATGTTTAAAATGTTTAAACTTGTTGTTTGCTTTGTTTTGCTATATTTCCATGCTAAAATGCTTTAATTCATAACTTAATAAACGTAGCTCCAAATTTAATAAACTTTATATGTAAATGGGGTAGAAAAATGCATAGTTTAACATGGTGACTTTACTTTGCATGTTTAGTAACTCTAAAATTATGTTTAGGGCAGAACAGTACCAAACCTTAAAATATGTATATGGGGTTTTACTGGAATTGTTGTTCGTTGTTTCCGGCCTCATTTAAACTTGCCTAGATAGGTAGTTTTTGTTGTGCTTCACCCCTGGCCATGTTAATCAACATTCAATATTGTTGGGTACATAAATAGGAGAGAACTAAATAAGTCATGTGGTGTTCCGTCAATATGCAACTCGTTGCATATTGAGCTCCACTTAACTTGTAGTTTTGCTTGTGCACTTTGCCATGCCATGCCCTCATTAAACCGGACATGCATCATACTTGGTTGTGCATCATGCCATGTTTATGTGGTGGTTGTTTACTATGTTGTTTGCTTCTTTCCGGTGTTGCTTCTTTGGGTTAGTTCCGATAACGTCGTGTTTGTGAGGATTCGTTCAATTTCGTCCGTTTGTTTTCTTCATGGTCTCGTTCTTCTTCCTTGCGGGATCTCGGGCAAGATGACCATACCCTCGAAATCACTTCTATCTTTGCTTGCTAGTTGTTCGCTCTTTTGCTATGCCACGCTACCTGCCACTTGCTATACCATGCCTCCCATTTTGCCATGTTAGCCTCTAACCCTTTCCTAGCAAACCGTTGTTTGGCTAAGTTACCGCTTTGCTCAGCCCCTCTTATAGCGTTGTTAGTTGCAGGTGAAGCTGAAGATTGTTCCTTGTTGGAACATGGATATTGTTGGGATATCATTATTATCTCTTATTTAATTAATGCATCTATATACTTGGTAAAGGGTTGAAGGCTCGGCCTTATGCCTCGCATTTTGTTCCACTCTTGTCGCCCTAGTTTCCGTCATACCGGTGTTATGTTCCTTGATTTTGCGTTCCTTACACGGTTGGGTGTTATGGGGACCCCTTGACAGTTCACTTCGAATAAAACTCCTCCAGCAAGGCCCAACCTTGGTTTTACATTTTCCCAACAACCTATTACCCTTCCCTTGGGTCGGCCAACCCAAGGGTCATCTTTATTTTAACCCCCCAGGCCAGTGCTTCTCTAAGTGTTGGTCCGAACCGAGCTGCCTGTGGGGCCACCTCGGGGAAAGTTGAGGTTTGGTTTTACTTGTAGCTAGTCTCATCTGGTATTGCCCTGAGAACGAGATACGTGCGACTCCTATCGGGATTGTCGGCACATCGGGTGGCTTTGCTGGTCTTGTTTTACCATTGTCGAAATGTCTTGTAACCGGGATTCCGAGTCTGATCGGGTCTTCCTGGGAGAAGGAATATCCTTCATTGACAGTGAGAGCTTGTGATGGGCTAAGTTGGGACACCCCTGTTGGGTTTAAACTTTCGAAAGCCATGCCTGCGGTTATGGGCAGATGGGAATTTGTTAATATCCGGTTGTAGAGAACTTGACACTTAATAACTTAATTAAAATGCATCAATCGCGTGTGTATCCGTGATGGTCTCTTCTCGGCGGAGTTCGGGAAGTGAACACTATTCTTGGGTTATGTTTGTGCGTAAGTAGTTTCAGGATCACTTCTTGATCATTTCTAGTTTCACGACCGTTGCGTTGCTTCTCTTCTCGCTCTTATTTGCGTAAGTTAGACACCATATATGCTTAGTGCTTGCTGCAGCTCCACCTCATTACCCTATCCTACCCATAAGCTTAAATAGTCTTGATCTCGCGGGTGTGAGATTGCTGAGTCCTCATGACTCACAGATACTTCTAAACAGTTGTAGGTGCCGATGATACCAGTGCAGGTGACGCAACCGAGCTCAAGTGGGAGCTCGAAGAAGATCATGTTTGCTGTGTTGTTTCTTTTCCAGTTGATCAGTAGTGGAGCCCGGTTGGGACGATCAGGGATCTAGCATTTGGGATTGTCTTCTTTTATTTTGGTTTTGTAGTCGGACCTTGATTGTATTCTGGATGTTGTATGTTTAACTTGTATTGTGTGAAGTGGCGATTGTAAGCCAACTCTTTATCCCTTTCTTATTCAGTACATGGGATTGTGTGAAGATTACCCCTCTTGCGACAAACCTACCATGCGGCCATGCCTCTAAGTCGTGCCCCGACACGTGGGAGATATAGTCGCATCGTGGGTGTTACAACGGCCCCTCACGATGTAAGAGCATTTTTGGGAGGGGAAGCCCCTCATGTAAATAGACTACTACTTCATTCCTTAGGCTAGGCTTAAAGCTTGCTTTTGGGTGCTCGCGACTCTCCTTGCGGATTTGATGTCGTAACTTACTTTGGTTTAGCCGAGCTTCAAACTAGTTTGGCTGTTGTGGACGTGCGTTCCTTCTGAGAGGAGCCCCTCACGAGCTCGCGAGGCTTTGGTTCCCTAAGAGGTCCGACGGTCCACTCGAGAGGGTCTCGCGAGAAGCGAGCGCCAGTGACGGCAAGGTGTGCGCGCAACATGCGTACGCCGCTGCCAGCCCCCACTCGCAAGGAGCTTGGAAGGGGGGAGGTAGCGAACGCGAACCTCAAACAAAACACGAATCCAGAAACTCACGAAATCAACACGAACGAAAAAGGGTGCCGCCCACGATTGCCAATGGAAAATGCAACTTCAAATTCAAGATCAAAAGCAGAGAGTCTGAGCTACAGAAAAGAGGTCAAAAGCAAATGGCCACGTCCGGCACCTAGCTAGTCTTCTTGTCTTCTAGTCTTCTCACCAGCGCGGAGCTAAGTGCTTTCAGAGGCCGTGAGCATTGTCATTGGGGGACAGTGTCGACGGCCAGCGCGGAGCATGGTGCTTCCACTAGGACGTGGGCGGGAGCCCCCGAGGCCCGAGGGCGGCACTCCGGAGACTCCGGGGCGTGTATAGCCCCACTCATTATTACGTGAGAGTGTCACGAGCGGAGACCTTCACAGGCGTGAGTGATAACCCACAAGTATAGGGGATTGCAACAGTTTTCAAGGGTAGAGTATTCAACCCAAATTTATTGATTCGACACAAGGGGAGCCAAAGAATATTCTCAAGTATTAGCAGTTGAGTTGTCAATTCAACCACACCAGGAAAACTTAATATCTGTAGCAAAGTATTTAGTAGCAAAGTAGTATGATAGTAGCGGTAACGGTAGCAAAAGTAACGGTAGTGGTTATGTAGTGATTGTAACAGTAACAACGGAAAAGTAAATAAGCGAAGAACAATATATAAAAAGCTCGTAGGCAATGGATCAGTGATGGATAATTATGTCGAATGCAATTCCTCATGCAATAGTTATAACATAGGGTGACAAAGAACTAGCTCCAGTTCATCAATGTAATGTAGGCATGTATTCCGAATATGGTCATACGTGCTTATGGAAAAGAACTTGCATGACATCTTTTGTCCTACCCTTCCGTGGCAGCGGGGCCCTATTGGAAACTAAGGGATATTAAGGCCTCCTTTTAATAGAGTACCGGACCAAAGCATTAAAACTTAGTGAATACATGAACTCCTCAAACTACGGTCATCACCGGTAAGTATCTCGATTATTGTCACTTCGGGGTTAACGGATCATAACACATAATAGGTGACTATAGACTTGCACGATAGGATCAAGAACTCACATATATTCATGAAAACATAATAGGTTCATATCAGAAATCATGGCACTCGGGCCCTAATGACAAGCATTAAGCATAGCAAAGTCATAGCAACATCAATCTCAGAACATAATGGATACTAGGGATCAAACCCTAACAAAACTAACCCAATTACATGATAAATCTCATCCAACCCATCACCGTCTAGCAAGCCTACGATGTAATTACTCACGCACGGCAGTGAGCATCATGAAATTGGTGATGGAGGAAGGTTGATGATGACGATGGCGACGGATTCCCCTCTTCGGAGCCCCAAACGGACTCCAGATCAGCCCTCTCGAGAGAGATTAGGGCTTGGCGGTGGCTCCATATCGTAAAACGCGATGAATCCTTCTATTTGATTTTTTTCTCCCCGAACGTGAATATATAGAGTTGGAGTTGAGGTCGGTGGAGCACCAGGGGGCCCACGAGGCAGGGCGTGCCCAGGGGATAGGCGCGCCCCCACCCTTGTGGACAGGGTGTGGGCCCCTGGGCTTGATTCTTTCACCAGTATTTTTTATATATTCCAAAAATATTCTTCGTTGATTTTCAGGTCATTCCGGGAACTTTTATTTCTGCACAAAAATAACACCATGGCAATTGTGCTGAAAACAGTGTCAGTCCGGGTTAGTTCCATTCAAATCATGCAAGTTAGAGTCCAAAACAAGGGCAAAAGTGTTTGGAAAAGTAGATACCTTGGAGACGTATCAGTGAGCCTTACTTCATATCCCCAAGCGAGGGCCCCGCCTTGCGTCGCCCTCGACCACCGTTGGGGCGTCTAGAAACCAGGACGATACCAAGGGGCAAAGGGGACGCTAGCAGCCCCCTCGGCGACCACGGGCCCTCTGCCAAGGGGAAGGCTTGCCGGCGCCTCCCCGACCGAGGACCTACCTCCGGGCGACGCCTTGCTCCATACGATGCGGGGAGGGGCCTCTCTCCCGGCTCCTCCCCCGCAGCCCCCAATGCGCTTCCCCTGGTGAGAGGGGCTACCGTGCTGGGGTCGTCGTCCACCGCTGTGACCTGATTCACTTGCGACCCATGGTTAGCGTAAGCCTGCTCCTGAGAAATTAGTGGTACCCTGTAGCTGATGTCGCTGGCGTGGTCGGTGAGGCTCCTGGGTGGCTCCTGGAAGGCCTCAGCTTCCAGTGTCTCCTCTTCCCAACCCGGCTCGAGGTACGAACCGGGGTCATCTTCCAATATGTACTCCTGGTCCATCATGCGGGGCACATAGGCCTCCAGAGTCGTCGCTCCAGAAACCTCGCGGAGGTGCCCCTCGCTCCACGTCGCTTGGCTTGGCGCGCCAGGATGGTAGGGCGGCATCCTGCCAGGACCATGGGTGGCGATGCTTACGCCTGCGCCCATTGGGGGAGGCACAGGTGTGGTTGGGTGTCCGGCGCTGTTGGTAGCGCCAGTGCCGACGAAACCTCCTGGTGCGCCTGGGGGCGCGCCGGCGCGACGAGGCCCACCGTGCGATCTGGCCACAGCCTGAGGCGTAAGCAAGGAGCAGAAAGGCGGCGTACCCTTGGCTGCGGCATCCAACAGCTTGGCAACACGCTCCAGCAATGCATCCCGGCCGCTCTCCATCAGCCGGCATCGCGGCAGCTCCCGAGCCACTGTGAGGGCGGCCCACATGTTCGCTGGTTCCCGTCGGGAGTGCGGCGCCATTGCCGCGGTGTAGCTTGAGGCCCTTGCGGCGGCCCGCGCGTGCCGTGGGGTAAGGGTGGAAGGCGTCGGGCCACGCCGCCCGCGCCCCACGGCGTTTGGCGGTGCGCGTGCCACCTGGAGCGTGGAGTTGAGGTCTTCTTGGGCGGACGACGCCGCCCGGGCTGGCCAGGCTGCCCAGCGATCGGCTTCGGCCCTCGGGTCACCGGACATCGGCGCTGCAGAGTGTTGGCGGGTCTGCTGATGGAAGAGAGGCTTCGGCGCACCCCCTACCTGGCGCGCCAAATGTCGGATTTCAGGTTCCCCGCAAAACCCTTGAGATTCGAACACTGGGGTGCGCACGAAGATCCCTCCTCCCCCCAAGCACTCATCCTCACTGCGATCTGAAGGCTCAGCGTGTCAAACTTGCAGAACAAAGGGACACAAGATTTATAATGGTTGGGGCCACCGATGTGGTGTAATACCCTACTCCAGTGTGGTGTGGTGGATTGCCTCTTGGGCTGGGGATGAACAGTTACAAGGGAAGAACAGCCTCCTGAGGAGAGGTGCTCTTGTGCTTGGCGAGTGTGTGCCTTGGTGGAGTGGATCCAGTCCAAGATGAGATGATCCCCCTATGATGGTTGCTAGTCCTATATCTAGAGGCCCGGGTCCTCTTCCCAAATATTAGGCGGGAAGGGATCCCACAACAGCCAATTTGAAGGGGGACATCTAGTACAAGTTATCCTGACAAAAGATGGTCTTCGCCTGCCAAAGGCTCTGGTGATGACGCCATCTTGGGCTACACGGTGACCTCCATCCTGCCTTCCTGCCAGTCTTGGTCTTGTTGCACCGATATGGAGACCTTTGCTTAACGCCTCGAGTCTCTGCACCTGCGCTTGCCTCTTTAGAACCAAAGAGGAAACGAGGACACTGCGCGCTGGCGCCCGCCTGGTGCCCGCCTGGCCTAGGTCATCATGGCTTGCGTCACAGGAACCTCGCGAGGTGCCCCTTGCCTTGATCTCTCCGTCCCTCGCGAGCTAGCCTGGTGAGGCCGCCCCCGAGGAGGTCTTGCGTCATCCGCCTCACGAGGCTTGGCCCCTCGCGAGGGTCTTGAGTGTTTTGCCGGTGAAGATGGGCCGTACAGGGCCGCTGGTGGCGCCACGCCGTGGGCCGCAGGAAGGAAAGTCTGGGGACCCCTGTTCCCAGGACGCCGACACCATCCTATGATGTTTTGAGTAGATATCCTTTGTCTTCGGGTAGATTGATGATCTAGATTGGTATGAGTTGTATGTTTTATTTTGGTGTTGTCCTATTGTGCCCTCCGTGTCGCCCAAGCGTGAGGGATTCCCGCTATAGGGTGTTGCAATACGTTCATGATTTGCTTATAGTGGGTTGCTTGAGTGACAGAAGTATAAACCCGAGTAAGGGGGTTGTTGCGTATGGGATAAAGGGGACTTGATGCTTTAATGCTATGGTTGGGTTTTACCTTAATGATCTTTAGTAGTTGCGGATGCTTGCTAGAGTTCCAATCATAAGTTCATATGATCCAAGAAGAGAAAGTATGTTAGCTTATGCCTCTCCCTCATATGAAATTGCAATGACGACTATCGGTCTTGTTAACAATTGCCTAGGACAACTCTGCACACCGACCCATCATTATTCCACACTCGCTATTTATAATATTTAGTAATATATTCTAAATTTATGATAACAATACCTACTTTTATATTTTAGCTCTCCGATATCGTGCAAAGTTATCATCTTCATACCCACAACGTAGTTTTATTTCTCGTTTCTAGTTGGAAGCAAACGTTCAGTGTATGTAGAGTCGTATCAGTGGCAGATAGGACTTGAGAGAATACTGATCTTACCTTTAGCTCCTTGTGGGTTCGACACTCCATACTTATCACTTCCACCTTTGGGAATTGCTATGATGATTCCCTGCACTTGGGGATTATCAAGCTCTTTTTTGGCGTCGTTGCCGAGGAGCAATAACGTGGGGTTGATATTCTCGTGCGTGCTTGTTTGCTTTCTTCACTAAGTAGATTTTGTTTTTCCTTTTTGTTTCTGTTTAGTTGTGGGTGAAATATACAAAATAAAATAAAATAATGAAATTACAAAAAAGATTACTTGCCTCTCATACCTATAAAGTTTTTCAATAAGAGAAGTGATTGGAATATTATGCATTGAAGAAATGAGGGTTGACCTTGAGCACTTGTGTTCATGCTCATGGAAACAATGTAAATTTTTTCATGGAAGCTTCTCTGAAAATAATTATCCCCTTTGTATATATCCATTGTATTATTAAAATAATGTATCAAGCTTCGGTTTTAGGATGATTAGATTGCTTGTTTACTATGTACAGTACAAAACAGAAACTTTGGCTGTAGTGCGTGATTTTACATTTTTTACTGGAATGTCAAATGGGTCTGAAACTTTTTGAACATTAATTTTGTATAATTTTTTTAAATTTTCATATTTTTAGAAATTTTTTGAGTTACATAAGTTTACTAAACTTCCAGATTACTACAGACTGTCCTGTTTTTGACAGATTCTGTTTTCTACGAGTTGTTCGCTTATGTTGATGAATCTATGAGTAGTATCGGGGGGTATGAACCATGGTGAAGTTGGAATACATTAGATATATCTCTAATATGAAATTGGAATAAGTTTGCAACAGTACCTAAAGGTGGTGATTTGCTTTATTACACTAACGGATCTCACAAAGTTTTTGTTAAAGTTTTGTGTGGATGAAGTGTTCGAAGATCAAGGAGCTATCAATATGAGAAGAATAAAGAGAGGCAAGAGCTCAAGCTTGGGTATGCCCAAGGCACCACAAGTAAATATTTCAAGGATACTCAAGCATCTAAGCTTGGGGATGCCCTGGTTGGCATCCCATCCTTTTTCTTCAACAATTATTGGTATACCTCGGTTTTTGTTTTGTTCACATAATTGTGTCCTTTGTGTTTTTGTTTTTCATTTAAGAACCATGCTAGTATGATATATCCCTTTATTAATTTATAGAATACTTCATGTGCTTCACTTATATCTTTTAGGTATGATCTTATAGAATTGCTCTTTGTGCTTCACTTAAATCTTTTGAGTATGGTTTTATAGAATGCTTCGTGTGCTTCACTTATATATTTTGAGTTTGGATATTGGTTAGTCTATATTAATTTTAGAATGCTCCATGAACTTCACTTATATCTTTTGGAGTATGAATAATACTATCATCTAAAGTGCATTTAGAAGAAGTTTGCTCCCACTATTCCGAATGAGAAGAATTTTGCTTATGTGAAGACTAGTAAAATTTGTATGCTTGTAGATCATGAACAGAATGCTTTATGTGCTGGTTATATTGTTGAACTCATTCATTATGCTACTGAAAATTATTATGAGGGAGGAATACATGCTTGTAGGAGTTGCAATAATATCAAGTTTCCTCTCTATGTGCTTGAAGTTTTGAAGTTATACTTGTTTTGCCTTCCTATGCTAGTTGATTCTTGTTCCCATAAATTGTGTGCTCACAAAATCCCTAGGCATAGGAAGTGGGTTAGGTTCAAATGTGCTAGTCATATTCTTCATGATGCTCTCTTTGTGTTTCAATTCTTATCTTTTATGTGAGCATCATTGAAATCATCATGCCTGGCTAAAAGGCATTAAAGAAAAGCGCTTGTTGGGAGACAACCCAATATTTACCCTTACTGTTGTTGTGTGTTCTCATGATTAAGCTACTGTAGTAATCATGTATTATAGCTTTTGTTTCAATAAATTGCCAAGTAAGACCTTTGGGAAGACTTGGGTGAAAGTTAATGTGATCTTGCTGTAAAAAACAGAAACTTTGTGCTCACGAGATTAGCTGACATTTTTTACAGAAGAGTGCGATTGAGTTGATTCTTTTTTCAGAAGATTAATATACAAATTCCTCACGTCCACCAATTTATTTAAGAATTTTTGGAGCAGAAGAAGTATGGTTGGTGTTCAGATCATTACAGACTGTTCTGTTTCTGACAGATTCTGTTTTCATTGCATAGTCTGCTTGTTTTCTAGTTTCTATGGCTTATATTTCTCAATATAAATTGTAGAAATGAATTGGTACAGTAAGCATTGTCTGAGAACAATTATAAACCTTGTCTTTGACAGTACCAAAGTGAATGGTTTACTCTTTATCATACTAACCTATCTCACGAAGTTCCATTAAGTTTTGTGTGATTGAAGTTTTCAAGCTTTGGGTGAGATATCGATATGAGGAAAATAAGGAGTGGAAAGACCCTAATCTTGGGGATGCCCAAGGCACACCAAGGTAATATTCAAGGAAGACTCAAGCGCCTAAGCTTGGGGATGCCCCGGAAGACATCCCCTCTTTCGTCTTCAAAACTATCGGTATACCTTACTCGAAGCTCTATTTTTATTCGTCACATGATATGTGTTTTGCTTGGAGTGTATTTTCAATTTTACGTGCTGTTTGAATAAAATCTTTGCATCTGAAATCTTGAATGAAAAAGAATCCTCCCATGGCTATCTAATTATTTGACTACTCATTAAACTTCACTTATATCTTTTTGGAGTAGTTTGTCATTTACTCATGTGCGTCACATATATCCTATGAGTAAATGGTTGAATGAATTGAATATCATAAATCTGAATTTATATACGTTTCATATGCTTACAACATGGGGAGTAATGACTTCACACATAATAAGTATAGGTAGTAAACTTATTGGAAGTTAGCAAACGCAGAATTGGTCACTTGAACAATTCATGAAAGAATATTGAAGTAAGAGAGATTTCACATATAAATTTACTATCTTAGGCATCTTTTGCAATTGTGAGAACTCATTAAAATATGGCATGCTAAAAGGTTGATGTTGGACAAGGAAGACAACTTAATGGGTTATGTTTTCCTATATCCGAAACGTTATATTGTCTTGGATCATCCAACATGTTGAGCTTGCCTTTCCCTCTCATGCTAGCCAAATTCTTTGTAACAAGTAGAGATACTACTTGTGCTTCCAAACATTCCTTAAACCAGTTTTGTCATGAGAGTCCACCATACCTACCTATGGATTGAGTAAGATCCTTCAAGTAAGTTTCATCGGTGCATGCAATAAAAATTGCTCTCTAAATATGTATGATCTATTAGTGCGAAGAAAATAAGCTTTATACAAACTTGTGATAAGGAAGAAATAAAAGCGACAGACTACATAATAAAGGTCTTTATCACAAGCGGCAATATAAAGTGACATTTTTTTGCATTAAGATTTTGTGCATCCAACCATAAAAGCGCATGACAACCTCTGCTTCCCTTTGCGAAGGGCCTATATTTTACTTTTATCTTCTACCCTTATACAAGAGTCACGGTGATCATCACCTTTCCTTTTTAAACTTTTTCCTTTGGCAAGCACTTTGTGTTGGAGCGATCCGGATATATATATCCACTTGGATGTAGGTTTTCATAAATTATTATTGTTGACATTACCCTTGAGGTAAAAGGTTGGGAGGCGAAACTATAAGCCACTATCTTTCTCTGTGTCCGATTAAAACTTTGAACCCATAAATATCACGTGAGTGTTAGCAATTGTGAAATATTAAATGATAGTTGAGTATGTGGAGTTTCCCGAACCAAAGATCTTACATGGACCCTTCCTGAAGATGAATTGCAATTGTTTGATGACTAAGAGCATGGTTTGTTAGTTTTCAAGAAAGTTTATGGTCTATACTTTAACATGTGAATAGCTTGTTTACTTGATCATGAGAAGTTTTATGAGTTGAGCTACTGTTATGATATATAATGATGCTAGAAAAAGTGATTGGAACTATCAATGATCAAACTCATGCACTTGCTAGCATTCACACTTCATAAATTATTTCTTTAATCATTTACCTACTCAAGGACGAGCAGGAATTAAGCTTGGGGATGCTGATACGTCTCCAACGTATCTATAATTTATGAAGTATTCATGCTATTATATTATCCATCTTAGATGTTTAATGGGCCTTTATATGCTGTTTTATATGATTTTTGGGACTAACCTATTAACCTAGAGCCCAGTGCTAGTTTCTGTTTTTCCTTGTTTTTGAGTATCGCAGAAAAGGAAAATCAAATGGAGTCCAATCGACCTGAAAATTCACAGAGATTGTTTTTGGACCATAAGAAGCCCACGGAGTACCGGAGATGGACCAGGGGAGTCCCGAGGCCACCACGAAGGTGGGGCGCGCCCTACCCCCTGGGCGCGCCCCCCTATCTCGTGGCCGCCTCCGGGACCCCCTGACTTGTTCTTGACTCCAACACCTCTTATTTATACCCAAACTTCCAGAAAGAAATCTAGATCAGAAGTTCCGCTACCGCAAGCCTCTGTAGCCACGAGAAATCAATCTAGGCCCTCTCTGGCACCCTGCTAGAGGGGGCCATCATCACCGGAGGCTATGGAGGAGGATCCTGGAGGGGGCATCATCACCTTGAAGGCCAAGGACCAGAGGGAGAACCTCTCCCCATCCAGGGGGAGGCCATGGAGGAGGAAGCACAAGAGGGAGAACCTCTCCTCCTCTCTCTCAATGGCACCAGAGTGCCATCGGAAGGGGAATCATCACTGCGGTGATCGTCTTCATCAACATCACCGTCATCATCACCATCCTCATCTCTTTTACGTGGTACACTCTCCCGCACCCCGCTGTAATCCCTACTTGAACATGGTGTTTTATGCCACATATTATGATCCAATGATGTGTTGCCATCCTATGATGTTTTGAGTAGATATCCTTTGTCTTTGGGTTGATTGATGGTCTAGATTGGTATGAGTTGTATGTTTTATTTTGGTGCTGTCCTATTGTGCCCTCCGTGTCACGCAAGCGTGAGGGATTCCCACTGTAGGGTGTTGCAATACGTTCATGATTCACTTATAGTGGGTTGCTTGAGTGACAGAAGCATAAACCCGAGTAAGGGGGTTGTTGTGTATGGGATAAAGGGGACTTGATGCTTTAATGCTATGGTTGGGTTTTACCTTAATGATCTTTAGTAGTTGCGGATGCTTGCTAGAGTTCCAATCATAAGTGCATATGATCCAAGAAGAGAAAGTATGTTGGCTTATGCCTCTCCCTCATATGAAATTGCAATGACAACTATCGGTCTTGTTAACAATTGCCTAGGACAATTCCGCACACTGACCCATCATTATTCCACACTCGCTATTTATAATATTTAGTAATATATTCTAACTTTACGATAACAACACCTACTTTTATATTGTAGTTCTCCGATATCGTGCAAAGTTATCCTCTTCATACCCACAACGTAGTTTTATTTCTCGTTTCTAGTTGGAAGCAAACGTTCGGTGTACGTAGAGTCGTATCAGTGGCAGATAGGACTTGAGAGAATATTGATCTTACCTTTAGCTCCTTGTGGGTTCGACACTCCATACTTATTACTTCCACCTTTGGGAATTGCTACGATGATTCCCTGGACCTGGGGATTATCACTGCGAAACATGAAAAACGGGGTGGACAGACGCATGTGCCGGAAGCGGCAACTTGTAGGCGACAGTGTTGATCTTCTCGATGATTGGGTATGGGCCATAGAACTTGAATGACAGTTTGTGGTTTGCCTGCGGAGCCACTGAAGATTGCACGTAGGGCTGAAGTTTCAGATAGACATTGTCCCCGACGGCAAATTCCCGAAAAGAGCGGTGTTTATCCGCGTTACTCTTCATGCACTGCCGAGCACGGTGCATATGTTGTTGAATCAGATTCTACATCACTACACGCTCCTCCATCCATGCTTCCAAAGACGTCACCGAGCAGGAACTTGTTGCTGTGATTCCCCATTCCTGCGGTTCATAACCGAACAAAGCTTTGAAAGGTGACATTCCTATAGCTGAGTGGTGTGAGGAATTGTACCAAAATTGTGCTAGGGGGATCCAGAAACTCCATCGACAAGGACACGCGTGCGTGAAACAACGCAGAAAAGAGTCCACGCACTCATTCACGCGCTTTGTTTGACCATCCGTCTGCGGGTGGTTGGCTATGCTCAAGCATAGCTCAGTACCCGCATAATGAAACAGTTCCTGCCAGAAGTGGCTTGTAAACACTGGATCTCTGTCAGATACGATGGCACGAGGAAAACCATGAAGCTTATAAATGTGATGCATGTACAACTTGGCCACCTTGGCTGTCGTGTAGGGGTGGGCAATGGGTAAGAAGTGAGCATACCGAGTCCTTTTATCCACCAGCACCCAAAGACAGTTGTCCTTGCTGGACTGAGGTAAGCCGTCGATGAAATCCATGGTGCTTCTGGAATCGGCAGTGGCAGCAACAGTCCCGGTTGTGCAGCCCTGTCTGGTTTTGCTTGCCGACAGACTGTGCAACATTTGACATAGTGCTAGATATGCAGTTTCATCTTAGGCCAAGCAAACAGGCGACGAATGCGATGATACGTCACCGGAAATCCGGAATGTCCCCCTACCGGGCTGTCATGGAAGGCCTTCATAATATGTTGTTGTAAAGTTGTAGAGCCACTGAGCCAAATACGCCCCCGGAAACGCAGAACGCCTTACTGTAAAGAGAAACGGCCTTTCGGATCTTCACGTATGGCCAACTGTTCTAAGAGGCGCAGAGCTTGAGGATTGGTTTGATAGATGTTCACTACATCCTTGAGCCACGCTGGTTGACATTCTGAAACAGCAAAGAGGATATTAGTGGGTCGAGCACGAGACAAAGCATTGGCAGCCGAGTTGTCCGTTCCTTTCTTGTACTTAATGCGGTACTGGAATCCTAGGAGCTTGGTGAATGCTTTTTGTTGCCATGGGGTGGTGAGACATTGCTCCTCCGGGTGCACCAAACTTCTTTGGTCTGTGTGAATCACGAACTCAGCATGCTGAAGATATGGCCTCCATTGATCCACTGCCACTATGATCGCTAGATATTCCTTCTCGTAGGTTGAGAGGCCTTGATAGCGAGGGCTTAGAGCTTTACTCATGAAAGCCAATGGATGCCCATTCTGTTGTAGCACTGCACCGATGCCCTTGTCGCTAGCACCAGTCTCCACGACAAAGGGTTGAGAGAAATTTGGGCAAGGCCAAGACTGGAGCAGAAACCAATTGATCTTTGAGCGCTTGAAATGCAGTTTGGGTGGTGCTAGTCCAAACGAACGGGGCTCCCTTCTTGAGTAAGTTGAATAGTGGTCGCGCAATCACTCCAAAATTCCTGACAAATCTGCGGTAATAGCCAGCTAAGCCCAAGAAACGGTGCACTTCTTTGGTGTCACTTGGTGTTTCCCACTCCACCACTGCTTGTATCTTGCTCGGGTCCGTAGACACCCCCGCTGCACTGATGACATGCCCTAAATAGGAAAGCTATTGCTGTCCAAAAGCACACTTGCTTTCCTTAACTTTCCATTGATCCTTCTATAGCAGTCCCAAGACTTCTATGAGTTTCAGCTTGTGTTGTTCCAGGGTTTCGGTGTGCACTAATATATCATCGAAGAAAACCAGAACTCCATCACGTAGGACAGGTCGCAGCGTGCCATGCATTGCTCCATTGAATGTGCCAGGGCCTCTGGCCAATCCAAATGAGACCATGAGAAACTCGTAATGGCCCGCGTGTGTTTGAAATGTTGTCTTGTATTCTTCTCCTTCAGCCAGCCGGATTTGGTGGTACCTTGCTCTGAGATCTAGCTTGGAAAACCAGCGGGAGCCATGTAATTCATCAAGCAGTTCTTCGATGACTGGCACTGGATACTTGCCCACTACTGTCAGCGCGTTAAGGTGGTGATAATCCACACATAAACGCCACATCCCATCCTTCTTCTTAACTAAGATTACCGGTGAGGAGAACGGACTGGAGCTCTTCTGAATAACGCCTGCCTTCAATAGTTCTTCCACTTGCCGATCGATTTCATCCTTATGATCAGGTTTATGGCGATAAGGACGAATGTTGATAGGTTGCGCACCAAGAATGAGGGGAATGCGGTGATCGCATTCACGCCTCGGTGGCAGTCCTTCCGGCTCGCCAAACACTGTTGGAAAATCTGCTAGTACTTCTTGGAGACAAGCTGGGACAACCTCTTTCTTGTCCGACGACGGGTCCTCGGAGCATAGGTACACGATATGCAACACAGCTCCTGCTTTGCACATGCTCTGAAGTTGCATGAAGTTGATGGAGTGGAAAGTGGTGGAATCAGCATCATGGCCACGCAGACAGGCCAGTCCCTCCGCGGTTATGAACTAAATGCACTTGGCGCGCCAGTCGACTGTCATGGGGCTGTGAGCTTTGAGCCAATCCATACCCACAATTGCATCATATGTGCTAAGAGCTAAAACGTTCATATCGGTGCGGAACTCACTGCCCTGCGTATTCCATGCGCATTGCGGCACTTGAGCTATGCAGAGCAACTCGCCTCCATCTGCGACACGCACCTTGCAGGGACGGGGCAGCTGCTGCATGCCTGCGATTGACTTGGCAAACTCCTGGTTGATGAAAGAAGTAGAGCTGCCCGAATCCACCAGCATCAGGACCTCGCGACCTTGTATCAACGCACGCAGCTAAAAGGCTTTCGGGGCTACTCCACCTGACAATGCTGGTCGAGAGATGGCCATCACTGTCTCTGATGCTGGACCAGTTGGTGACGAGGCGTCGCCGTCGAGCACAGAGTTGATGCCGAACAAGTCGAGGAGTTCCTCGACGACATGCAGATGAACGGAGGTGGGGCTGACGTATTCCTGGCCCCAGCGCTCGCCGCACTTCAAGCAGAGCCCCCGCGCGCGCCGGTAATCACGAAGCTCCTTGAGTTTCGCCGGCTCGGAGCGGGCACGGACTGGGCGTGCCGCATCTGTCCGTGCTCCTTCCAGACCGCGTCGGTCTGTGGCCGTCTGATGTACTTGAAGGCGTGCTGGCGGAGCCGGCAGTGGCAGAGGCATGCCACCGCGAGGAAGCGCTTCTGGTGGCCTGGACGTCGATGGTTGATGAATGTCGCCCAGTGCCCCTTGGATCACCTCTTCTTGCAAGAGTGCAAGAGAGCACACAGTGTCCAAGTCCGGTGGTCGCTGAACCGGAACCACAGCTCGTATGTCCGCCCATAAACCTTCCACAAAACGAGTAAGGAAATAGAATGGGTGGATCACCGCGGTGTGCCCTTCAAGGTGGTCTCTAGTCGCTCGAGGAAGGCTTGGACCGACGGATCCATGGCGACGAGTCGGGCGCGAGCTTGCCGTAAAGACCCGGTCTCCATGAACTGCGCTAGCATGCTGCAGCGGCGGATGGGATTGGTCTCTGATACCAGATGATAAGGTAACAACAACTTGATCTATACCGCTCTCTGAAGTAGTAGCAAGATTACAGATCGATACACGAATGGGGAATTTCTCTCTGGCTATTCCTAGGATGAAGAACAGATGTCGCCGTCGTCATGATCCACTGGATGCCTGCTGGAGTTGGTGACTTGTGCTTAAGTAGTGGTAGGCTAGGCCGTCACCCACTCCGGCCCACAGAAGCGTTGGTTAGGCCTGCGGGCTCTGTTGGGTCGTGGCTCGTTGGGCTTGGTCCCTCCTGCCAGTGGGGTCGCCGTAGCCGGGTGCTCACATTATACCACTGAGAATTCAGACATATTTGATCAAGATTAATTTACCAGATCACGATTCTTACTCCTATTTTTTATTGAGTGTCAAATAGAGAAAACGATTGTCGCTTGTTGGTAGACATTGAAGCTATTTTCGATACTTATTATTTTCTGTTCACTCTTGTAAGTTGATATATGCTACAGAAAATTCAAACTAAAGTGGTAAGAATCCTCAGCCCAAATTCATCTTCACTAACATAAAACTATTGTGGATATGTTGTGCTACATACCCCCCATGTCGCCCCCCGCTAGGGTGGCTCGGGCGGAACCCTACCCCCACCGCCACCGGGCTCCCAACCCCTTCCTCCCCTCCCCTCCGCCGCCATTGGAGGAGGTCGTCGGGCAAAGCCCCGGGCGGCTGACGGCGGCAGCGGAGGCCCACTTCCTTCCCGCGTTCCTTTGGGTGAGGCAGGTCACCCGGGGCGCAGGGGCCCTCCTCCCCGATCCGAGTCATCGTCGCGGTAGCGTAGCTAATCTGGCCGCCGACGGCGCCTTGGCGGCATGGTGATGGGAGGAGGTGGCGGAGCGGCAGGCATCGTGGAAGATCTGGTGGTGTCGGCTAATCGGTGGGCGTGCTTGGTCATGGCGATGGAGGTCGCAATGGCTGGCGGCTTGGCCGCTAGGCGGCGGCGGAACATGGCCGGTGGCAGCGGCAATGTTCTGTCTGGATCCCGGGGCGGCGGCCGTGGAGGGTGGCGGTTGGTGAAGCTAGGGCCTCCCGCGGCGGCATGGCGTGGTGCAGTCCCTCTCCAAGACGGATCTGTGACGGTGATCTACTATGGATTGGTTCGGATTAGAGACGATGGCGAGCACGTGGGGTCCATATCGGCGGCTCTCGCGGCTTGGCGGGGCGGGGTGGGAGCCCTCCTCCTAGGCTCCAGCGTCGTCCTCCAGGGCTCCTACGGTGGCATTGTTGTTGTGGTTCGTCGCTGGATCTAGGCGGCTAGATCAGGGGCTTTGAAGGCGGTCAAGACAGTGCACAGGTTGCCGGGTGGATTTCTTGGGACGGATCCGGGTGAAAACCTGGTTTTCGGTCCATGGCCGGAGTCGATGATGATGATGCCCCTATCATCGTTTCCTTCATGAAGGCATCATCGAGGTGAAACTCCCAACTCCGCTCAATACCTCCGGGGGAAACCCTAGATCAGCTGATCGGATGTCGGTGGCAAGCATGTGTCATTACCCCCTTGGGGGCGACATTTTTGGAGGTGCACTCGGCTTCGCGGGACCAGCGGATGGAATCTTTGGTGGAGCGGTGCTTCATCCTACACATTGATGGCGACGGATCTCGACGGCGTGGCGCGGTGCAGATTCGGAGTTTGATGTGCAAGGATGGACTCGCGCAGGAGGATGACGCTGTCTGGCGTCGTGGTGGCGTCGATGGCAGAGGGACCTGGCACGGTAGATGCAACAGTATAGCTCTGAAGATGGATTGGTGGTAGGTGGCTGCGGCGGCCTCATACCTGGCAGACGTCCTGGTTGAGGAGTGCGCCAGACTGGTAGGTGCCCCATACCCGGCAGACGTCCTGGTTGGGACCTCAGGTCTTAGATGTTTAGGTTTGGCAGCGATGTCTGTTTGGTATTAGGCCCAGGCTATCAGCGCCCCTTCATCAATTGGATAGGAGTAGCGACAGTTGTTGCTTGGACGGTGGCTTTAGTCTTACTGTCGTATGACTTTGTAAGGTCTTGTGAGAATAATTAATAAAGTGGCCGCATGCATCACCCAGATGCAGAGGCCGGGGGTCCTCCTCCTTTTCTAAAAAAACATAAAATTGTTGTGTGCATAACAAAGAGTATGGTTCAGGTGATCATCTAAATCAAATCAAGTGTTGTTTCAATCAAAGTGCACATATACAACTAGCACATGTCTATGGATTCAATATAGATGTAGGGACACACTTGAGAAGAATTGCTCAAACATTGTGAGCTCATGAAGGGCGTTACCTGACTTGCAGGGAACAAGATGTCTAACCTACTAATGAATAGCACCCAGCAAGGTGAAACTATCGTTCATAGCTTGAGCTCATATAAACTGTCCTTCATAGCTTGAGCTCATATGAGCTTGAGTGAACGGTGAAATCCAAAATAATTGAAAAAAATCAAAACATTCTGAAGTTTTTTGGTGACAAATGTTATCAATGATTGAAAATTTTAATCATTAAATGAGATATGTGGAAATCATGGCAAAACAAAAAACCAAATCGATGCTCCATAAATATTATTTTTCAAGTGTTGATTTTTTTGCCACGATTTCAACGAATGTCATTCCATGATGAAACTTTGCAAGCATTTAGAACATTTCTCAAATTTTTCCACAAAAAATTCAGATTTTTTTGATTTTTTTAATTTTGCGGATTTTACTGTTCACCCGAGCTCATATCAACTCGAGCTCAGTTAATCCGCGTCTTGGCAAGAGTACTACTTTCTATAGGATACATTGTCGGTTGGAACAAAGTAAGATTATCCCCGATTAGAACTAGTAATACTTTCACAAAGTTTAGTTTGACACTTTCCATTTAGATTTCAGATGGTACTGCGGTTGTTGGCCAATTTTAGATGGTACGACTGCAGGAGCTTCAATGGCAGAGATCACCGTTCCCATCGTACATGACAAAGAGGAAGCTACAGGAGATGGAGAGACACCAAAATTTCTTAACCCCAGATCATGTGGTACAAAAGAGGATGATAGAAAGAGAAGGCAACTGGGTTTTTTCCCGGGGGAGGGGCGGATGGTGATATGTTAGGGCTTGTTTGGTTGCATGAGTTTTGAAGAGGATTGGGGAGGATCCAATCCCCAATAAGCTAAAATCCACGTCAATCCTGTCCAAACCTCCCCAATCCTCTCCATGAGAATATTAACCAAACATAGCCATAGGGTTGCTCATACTATTCAAGAATACTACAAGTCCTTTTTGCAACTCTACTAGCAGCCCACCTCGTAGTTGGATCATGCTCCTCACTTAACTATCTAGCGGCTCATGTGCCTTGGGTGCACCTAGTGTTGGGTAACATAGTAGAAAACAAAAAAAATTGCCCTACGTTCACCCATGAACAATATGAAGATGCATAACGGGTTGTGATCAACGATCATTACTGACTCTGAGAGTGCAGCGAAAGTAGACAAGTCAGTGTAGATCGTACTTGGAGTCCCTCGAACATTGATGACGATCCCGCGAACCACCCTTGAACGATCCCTCGAACAGAAGATCGAAAGCACGGCCTCTCTACTTGGTTGCAAGCGTATACTCTTCACGATCCCGCGGCACTTCGCCATTCAGAGCTAATCGTTGCCGGAGAATTAGCAGGAGGAGATTATAACCACTCTCGAGCTGCCCGGTCACTTGTCAAATTTTTCGGTGTGTCTGAAAGTTGTCGTTATGATCACCTTGCTACAGATGACGTTTGAGCAACTTCAAAGCCCACCGTCTGGTAGAAAGTGACCGAGACACTCTCATGATCTAAGGAACTAAAAACACATGCTAACACTCCATGTTATAATAGATGGTTTCAGACAATATAATCACATAGTATAACAGACAAGTATTGGGTCGATTTAGTATGGTCGTTCTTCTAACATCATTCCCTCAGTATTGTTTTAGGACTATCGTTACACTTAATGATATCGTAATATCCGGAAAACGTGATCACCAACAACACTTGAACCAATCTTAGAGGCGAGACCGGGAACCTATTTTATTCCGATTATCATTCCACACGTGCATATGAGTTTTCCACTGAATCGCATATTCCAGGATCATATCAGTTATATCATGGAATATAAACTCTTAACTATGAATATAGAAATATAATAATACAATATTACTGCTTCTAGTGCATATTTCCAACACCTAGTGCACTAGGGATCCTATTCTCGGCAAGGGTCAGAGGATAGCGACCAAATGTGCACCCTCGCTCGCGGTAATGGATCGCTCCTTAGTCTGTTTTTGCATTTTCTCTGTCTGTTTTTTATATTTCATATTTTCTATTCTTTATTCTCATTTTCTTTTTTCTTATTTTCAAATCCATGAACTTTTCAACATATTCGTGAAAATTTTGGTAAATTATGTTTTTTCACCAAATTTATTGATAATTGAGACCAATTTTCAAATTAATGATTTATTTTCAAATATGGGAACAATCTTCAAAGCAGTGAACAATTTTTTAGCTGCTAATTTTTTTTGAAACATTCATGAACATTTCTCAAACTCGTGAATATTTTTTGAAATTTTAAACTCGCGATTTTTTGAATTCATAGTTTCTTTAATTCGTGAACATGTTTTGAACTAGCTATCATTTTTTGAATTCATGAATATTTTTTTAAATCCATGGACATTTTTTATGTCCATTAGGTTTTTTAATACGAGAACATTTTTCAAAATCGCGAATATTTTTTGAATGTGGGGTGCGTGTTTGGGAATTCCCTATTGGACACACAATGCGTCAAAGTGTCAACATTTCGCATAGACATAGCGATCGATCGATGAGCTGGGCCGGCCCATTAATGAGTTGCAGCGTTTTCGATTTTGTAACCTTCTAGAGTTTCCCAGCAGATTTTTCAGTTTTCCTGTTCCGTTTTCTTTTTTCTTTTTTGTTTTTAGTTTTTCTGTTTATTTTTCTTGTTTCTTTTCTTTTTTATTTTCCTTATTCTGTTTCTTCATTTCTTTTTTTCTTTTATTTTCGCCTTTTTTCCTTTTTCATGTTGATTTCATGTTGATATTTGTCTTTTTTTAATTAAAAAATATCAGATTTTAAAATATGTTCCACTTTATTAAATATGTTCATAAATTCAAAAAATGTACAGGAACTTTAAAAACCGTTCATGCATTTTAAAATTTGTTCACAAATTTAGAAAATGTTCATATTTCAAAAATACTTCTGGAATTTTAAAAAATGTTGGCGGTTGCAAAATTTGGCCCGTAATTCAAAAAATGTTCCCTTTTGCAAAAGTGTTCAGGAGTTTCAAAAAATGTTCGTGGTTTCTCTTTTTTTGTCAGATATTTCATGAAAGCTCAATTTTCAACTTTTTGTTCACAAATTCAAAAAATATCCGCGGTTTCATATTTTTGTAATTTCATCAAATGTTTGATTTGAAATATTAGTTCAAAAAATTCAAAATAGGTTCATGGTTTCATATTTTCGCAATTTCATCAAATGTTCAATTTTCAAATATTTGTTCAAAAATTCAAAAAACGTTCACGGTTTAAAAGTTTGTTCGGAATTTCATAATTTGTTCACAACTTCAAAAAATCGTTCACTTTTTACAAAAACAGTTTCTGCAGTTTCAAGTTTTTGTTTGTGTATGCGAAAAAATGTACCTGTCTATGTTTTTTTCAGATATTAAAAAATGTTCGCACTTTTGTGAAATATACACTTTCAGAAAAATAATTGCACTTTTTTAAGATGTTCACAAGATTAACTAATTCCGGTTTGATACAGTATACAAGTCCGGTTGGACGGTTGTGCTAGTTTTTTTTAGGTGCGCGCTGGTGTGCTACAAGCAATGCTGTTCAGCTGCAGTGGTTGGGAGTACGGATTTGCAACCTATTGGTAGCTGGTTCGATTTCTTCCATCGTATATGCCTCTTTATTTTTTTTGCTTTCTTTTCCTTCCAATAGTACAGCTATGGGCCGGCCCTGTCAGGCTGCCTCCCTGTGCGTTGGGACGACAATTTGACGCAGACTGTTCACAAGTTCAAAAAATGTTCCTATTTTCAATTTTTTGTTCAGAAGTTCCAAAAGAATTAGTGATTTCTTAAAAATGTTCGCATATTTGAAAAAATATTTACCTTTCAAAAAATTTCTTTATTTTAAAAATGATTGCATATTTGGAAAATGCTCGGCTTTAAAAATATGTTCATAAGTTCAGATTATGTTCCAACATTTATTCATAAATTCAAAAAATTCAAAATTTGTTTGAATATTATAGAAAATAGTTCAATTGTAAAAAAAATCGCCTTCAAAATATTTGTTCTTGTTTTTCCAAAATGTTCCCGATTTTCTCAATATATGTTTGAAATTCCATTTTTGGGGGGTTTTTTCAAAAAATATTTCGTGTTTTCCAGAATGTGTTCAAATTATCAAATATCTAATTCTAATGTACACATACAGAAAATAACATGTAACAGGGAATATCACACAACATTAAGTTCATAAATACATCCGCGATGTGTTTTGGCTAGCAGCGCGCGTGGGGAAGAGTAACATCCTGGGCTCGATACCCCGCGTCATCAGCTTGGATTTACTTATTTTTTTACTGCTGTAAACACAATTCATGGTGTCTCTCAGATGGCTGACCCTGTCGCACACCTCATGTATGTCGCGCTCGATATTCGCTGCAAAATGCGGCACATAGGAGCTCTCGCGCGTTTGGGCCTCTCACATCACTCCACGCGTCAAATAGGAACTCTCGCGCGTTTGGGCCTTTCATAGGATACGTTCTCGCCAACCGGGAGGTCCTATTGGACGCATTCTGCGTCAACTAGCGACCCCGACGCACAAGCGCGCTCCCCTACTGGGCCGGCCCATTGTACCCAGCATCGCACGAAGCGAATGCTGTACTGCAGCTAACCACGCACTGTAGCATTATTTACTGTAGTAATCCAGTTTGCTGTAGCGAATCGGGTTTTTGGCCCGTATTTTATTTCAAACTTTTTTCCAAAAAGTAAATATTTTTTTACAAAAACGGGAACATTTTCTGAAATTCCGAACTTTCTAAAATTGGCAACAATTTTTCAAAATTTCCGAACATTTTTTGAAAACACGAACAATTTTCGAATTTGTGCACAAATTTGGAAAAAGGGACATCTTCTGAAATTCCAAACAATTTTTGAAACTTCAATACTTTTTCAATTCTAAAATGCGAACATTTTTTGAATTTGTGATTTTTTTAAAAAGGGACATTTTTGAAATTCGGAACAAAATTTTAAAGCCAAGAACATTTTTTGAATTTGTGAAAACAATTTAAAAACAGGAACATTCTTTGCAAATTTGAAACAAAATTTTTGAAACCGGGAACATTTTTTAAATTTGTGAACAAATTATGAAAAAATAGGAACATTTTTTGAATTTGTGTAGAAAATCTGAAAAACAGGAATATTTTTTGAAATTCAGAAATAAAATTTGAAAATAAACTTGAAACAAAAAAAGGAAAATAAATAAATAAAAAATAAAAAAGAAAGAAACAGAAAAAAAAGTAAAAACGAAAAAGAAGAGAAATAGAATAAATGAAAACAAAAAATAAACCTAAAAAAAAAAGGCGGTTCAGGAACCTTCTAGAATGTTCCCAAAACCAGTAAAAAAACGGCTGGAAACATCATAGAAGGTCCCCAAAAACCGGTGTTTCCTGAAACGCTAAACAGGCCGGCGCACTCGGTCCCTCGCTTGTACCTCCTCTTGTGCGAAGCGTGGACAGCTTGCCACAACGAGCGGCGAATAGGATTTTCCCTCGCAACCAGCAACTTTTCCTACTTTTCATATTTTCCTAGTTTTGATTTTGATCTTACTTTATTTATTTTCTATGATTTTCTCCCATGCTTCTGCTTTTTTAACTGGGAATTTTAAAAATATTCATGGAAAGTATCTTTTGTGAATTGTAGAAATATTCACATAATTTAAAAAGTCTTCTAGATTTTCAAAATTGTCATCAATTTTAAAAGTCTATAAATTTTAGAAATATTTGTGAATTTAAAATATATAAGAATAGAAAACAAGAAAAACTGTAGGGAAAAAATACGGTGGAAAGACCGGTACAAACATCTAGCGCTGCTGTGTACGCCGAATTTGGCCGCCCATGCACTCGATCCTTGTGTGATCTTTAAGATTCCTTCTCTATTCTTTGGGACGAGCGAAGAATAGGGGATTCTAAAATATTGATGTTTCTCAAGCTCTTAACGGGGTGAGTAGTAGGTATACAACCGGGCCCATGGTGAGAAAAGTGGGAGCGACTAGTATATATAATTTGGTGGGAATAATATATTTGATCTTGTGGTTAAATAATAGAAAAAAAATATCTGCATGTCCGACGGAATATGGGTGACACAAAATATAACGGAGGCCTCTGTTGGCCACTTAATGTACATTTCATTATACCCACTCCTAACAATTAATCCCTCCGCATCAAAATATAAGACATTTTTAATCACTATATTTTGACATGAAGGGAGTACATAGCAAAAATGTCTTCTCTACATCAACTAACATACTAAATTACAACACATAGTAACATTACCGCATACCAAACCTAGGCATGGCAAAAAAATTGAGCCTTCGGGTGTTCATTTTTGCTGCCATGGCAGCAATTATGATCCAAATGGCTCAATTTTGTGCGTGGGTGGGGTGGGTGCGAGCCAGATGCACCATTGATGATGCTGGCGAGCTTGGATTCGGTGGATGGAGGTAGTGGGTGGAAGAGGAAAAAAGAGAGTATTTAAGAACACAAATATGTCTACAACATTTTATAAAAAAAATGACGCTTTACGTATAGTTACACCTTATATATAGATAATTCATATTTAACCGCTACAATGTTCATGCCCCTTTGCACTGAACTGGGAGAAAAAAACATCCTCAGCGGCAGCGCGCCGCGAGATCGCGGCACCCCTGTCTGATTTGGCCGGCATGGTTGATGACATGTAGCGCTTCGCTCTCTTGTCCCGCCTCGTTGTTGTCCTTATCTCGGCACCGACGCTGCCATGGCCACAACAAAATCGGTGACATGGCCTTCCCGCACCAACGTCAGCCTCTGAATCTCTAGGTATGTACAGCCGTACAGTACCCACATTGGTCTTGGTTTCAAGGAAGAGATCGAGCAAGGGAAGGAGAAAAGAAATCAAGAATCATCGTCAGGTGACGAGGTCGTTGCTATTGATTAGAAGAACCCATGTGAGAAGTACAAGTTATGAAGAAATGAAGCGATGCCTTCCGTTGTTACTCCTAAACTTGTTTTGTGGAGAAATTGAATATCAATAAGATAGTGCGAATTGGCTTTCTGCTATTTTTTTTTTGCATGAAAGAGACAATGGACTAACGGTTAGTAAACTGAAGCAAAGAAAAAAAATGAAAACATAAGCGATGACATGCCATTACGATAGAGTAGGGAAATTCGGTAGTTTAATTGCATGCTTGCTGATATGGCATGATAGGTGAGTTGGTAGTGGGCATGAATCTCTCCCTATGCGTTGTTGCGGTAACTTTGTTAAAAAATGTGCAAGTAGTTTCTAAAAATAACTATATCTAATAAAAAGAAAGTATAAGCTTGAAAATAAATAAAAGAAAGTGTCTAAAAATAGA
>NC_041382.1:603275991-603365354 GCF_002162155.2 Triticum dicoccoides | reverse complement strand
GCTTCACAGGATACGTTTTCGCAATCGGAAGGTCCTATTGGACGCATTCTGCGTCAACTGGCGACCCCGACACACAAGCGCGCGCCCGTACTGGGCCGGCCCATTGTAGCCAGCAGTGCACGAAGCGAATAGTGTACTGCAGTGAACCGCGCACTGTAGCGACTATATACTGTAGTGATCCAGCTTGCTGTAGCGAATCGGTTTTTTGGCCCGTGTTTTTATTTCAAACATTTTTCCAAAAAGTAAATATTTTTTCGAAAACAAGATTTTTTTTTGAAATATTGAACTTTCTAAAATTGGGAACAATTTTTGAAAATTTCCTAACATTTTTTGAAAATGCAAATTTTTTTCGAATTTATGAACAAATTTAGAAAAAGGGACATTTTCTGACATTCCAAACAATTTTTGAATCGTGAATACTTTTTGAATTCTAAAATGCGAACATTTCCTGAATTTGTGATTTTTTTGAAATGGGCACATTTTTGAAATTCTGAACAAAATTTTAAAACTAAGAACATTTTTTGAATTTGTGAATAAAATTTAAAAAACAGGAACATTTTTTGAAAATTTGGAGCAAAATTTTTGAAACCAGGAATATTTTTTGAGTGATTTTATTTGAAAAACAGGAACATTTTTTGAATTTGTTTAAAAAAAATGAAAACAGGAACATTTTTTGAAATTCAGAAACAAAATTCGAAAATAAACTTGAAAAGAAAAAAAGGAAAAGAAATAAAGAAAAAGAAAAAATAAAAAACAGAAAAAAGAAAAGAAAAAACGAAAAAGAAGAGAAATAGAATAAAGGAAAATAAAAAATAAACTGAAAAAGAAAAAGCCGGTTCAGGAACCTTCTAGAAGGTTCCCAAAACCAAAAAAAACCGGCTGGAAACATCATAGAAGGTCCCCAAAAACCGGTGTCGGCTGAAACGCTAAAACAGGCCAGCCCACTCGGTCCCTCGCTTGCACCTCCTCTTGTGCGAAGCGTGGACAGCTTGCCGCAACGAGTGGCGAGTAGGATTTTTCCTCGCAACCAGCAACTTTTCCTAGTTTTCATATTTTCGTAGTTTTGATTTTTATCTTACTTTATTTATTTTCTAGGATTTTCTCCCATGCTTCTGCTTTTTTAACTGGAGAATTTTAAAAATATTCATGGGAAGTATCTTTTGTGAGTTGTAGAAATATTCACAAAATTTAAAAAGTCTTCTAGCTTTTCAAATTTTTCATCAATTTTCAAAGTCTATAATTTTAGAAATATTTGTGAATTAAAAATATATAAGAATAGGAAACAAGAAAAACTCTAGGGAAAAAATAAGGTGGAAAGACCGGTACAAACATCTAACGCTCCTGTGTACGCCGAATTTGGCCGCCCATGCACTCGATCCTTGTGTGATCTTTAAGATTCCTTCTCTATTCTTTGGGACGAGCGAAGAATAGGGGATTCTCAAATATTGATGTTTCTCAAGCTCTTAACGGGGGAAGTAGTAGGTATACAACCGGGCCCATGGTGAGAAAAGTGGGAGCGACTAGTATATATAATTTGATGGGAATAATATATTTGGTCTTGTGGTTATATAATAGAAAAAAAATATTTTCATGTCCGACGGAATATGGATGGTATACCTATAACGGAGGCCTCTCTTGGCCACTTAACGTACATTTCATTATACCCACTCCTAACAATTAATCCTTCCGTATCAAAATATAAGATATTTTTAATCACTATATTTTGATATGGCGGGAGTACATAGCAAAAATGTCTTCTCTACATCAACTTACATACCAAACATGGCACATTACAACACATAGTAACATTACCGCATACCAAACCTAGGCATGGCAAAAAATTTGAGCCTTCGGGTGTTCATTTTTGCTGCCATGGCAGCAATTATGATCCAAATGGCTCATTTTGTGCGTGGGTGGGGTGGGTGCGAGCCAGATGCACCATTGATGATGCTGGTGAGCTTGGATTCAGTGGATGGAGGTAGTGGGGGGAAGAGGAAAAAAAGAGTATTTAAGAACACAAATAAGTCTACAACATTTTACAAAAAAAAAATGACGCTTTACGTATAGTTACACGTTATATATAGATAATTCATATTTAACCGCTATAATGTTTATGCCCCATTGCACTGAACTGGGAGACAAAAACATCCTTAGCGGTAGCGCGCCGCGAGATCGCGGCACCCCTGTCCGATTTGGCCGGCATGGTTGATGACATGTAGCGCTTCGCCCTCTTGTCCCGCCTCGTTGTTGTCCCTATCTCGGCACCGACGCTGTCCATGGCCACAACAAAATCGGTGACATGGTCTTCCCGCACCAACGTCAGCCTTTGAATCTCTAGGTGTGTACAGCCGTACAATACCTACATTGGTCTTGGTTTCCAAGGAAGAGATCGAGCAAAAAAAAAGAAAAAAAAGGAAGAGATCGAGCAAGGGAAGGAGAAAAGAAATCAAGAATCATCGTCAGGTGACGAGGTCATTGCTATTGATTAGTAGAACTCATGTGAGAAGTACATGTTATGAAGAAATGAAGCGATGCCTTCAGTTGTTACTCCTAAACTTGTTTTGTGGAGAAATTGAATATCAATAAGATAGTGCGAATTGGCTTTCTGCTATTTCTTTTTGCATGAAGGAGACAATGGACTAACGGTTAGTAAACTGAAGGAAAGAAAAAAAAAATGAAAACATAAGCGATGACATGCCATTACGATAGAGTAGGGAAATTCGGTAGTTTAATTGCATGTTTGTTGATATGGCATGATAGGTGAGTTGGTAGTGGGCATGAATCTCTCCCTATGCGCGTTGTTGCGGTAACTTTGTTAAAAAATGCGTAAGTAGTTTCTAAAAATAACTATATCTAATAAAAAGAAAGTATAAGCTTGAAAAAATAAAATAAAATAAAGTGTCTAAAAATAGATTACATTTGGGGGCGAGGGGAGGTGCATGAGTTGGCTTGTTTCACAGGATATGTTCTCGCAACATGGAGGTCCTTTTGGATGCATTCTGCGTCAACTAGCGACCCCGACGCACAAGCGTGCGCCCCCTACTGGGCCGGCCCATTGTAGCCAGCAGCACACGAAGCGAATGGTGTACAGCAGTGAACCGCGCACTGTAGCGACTATATACTGTAGTGATCCAGTTTGCTGTAGCGAATCGTTTTTTTGGCCCGTATTTTTATTTCAAACATTTTTTCAAAAAGTAAATATTTTTTCAAAAACAAGAACATTTTTTGAAATTTCAAACTTTACAAAATTGAGAACAATTTATGAAAATTACCAAACATTTTTCAAAAACGCGAACAATTTTCGAATTTGTGAACAAATTTGGAAAAAGGGACATTTTCTGAAATTCCAAACAATTTTTGGAACGTGAATACTTTTTGAATTAAAAAATGCGAATATTTTCTGAATTTGTAATTTTTTTGAAAAGGGAACATTTTTGAAATTCTGAACAAAATTTTAATACCAAGAACATTTTTTGAATTTGTGAACAAAATTTAAAAAGCAGGAACATTTTTTGAAAATTTTAAACAAAATTTTTGAAACCGGGAACATTTTTTGAGTGAATTTATTTTTGAAAAACCGGAACATTTTTTGAATTTGTGAAGAAAATCTGAAAAACAGGAAATTTTTTGAAATTCAGAAACAAAATTTGAAAATAAACTTGAAGAGAAGAAAAGGAAAAGAAATAAAGAAAAAGAAAAAAGAAAGAAACCGAAAAAATAAAAGAAAAAACGAGAAAGAAGAGAAATAGAATAAAGGAAAACAAAAAATAAACTGAAAAAGAAATTGGCGGTTCAGGAACCTTCTAGAAGGTTCCCAAAACCAGAAAAAAGGCTGGAAACATCATAGAAGGTCCCCAAAAACCGGTGTCTGCTGAAACGCTAAAATAGGCCGGCGCACTCGGTCCCTCGCTTGCACCTCCTCCTATGCGAAGCATGGACATCTTCCTGCAACGAGTGGCGAGTAGGATTTTCCCTCGCAACCAGCAACTTTTCCTAGTTTTGATTTTTTATCTTACTTTATTTATTTTATAGGATTTTCTCCCATGTTTCTGCTTTTTTAACTGGCGAATTTTAAAAATATTCATGGCAAGTATCTTTTGTGAATTGTAGAAATATTCACAAAATTTAAAAAGTCTTCTAGATTTTCAAAATTTTCATCAATTTTAAAAGTCTATAAATTTTAGAAATATTTGTGAATTAAAAATATATAAGAATAGGAAACAAGAAAAACTCTAGGGAAAAAATAAGGTGGAAAGACCGGTACAAACATCTAACGCTCCTGTGTACGCCGAATTTGGCCGCCCATGCACACGATCCTTGTGTGATCTTTAAGATTCCTTCTCTATTCTTTGGGACGAGCGAAGAATAGGGGATTCTCAAATATTGATGTTTCTCAAGCTCTTAACGGGGGAAGTAGTAGGTATACAACCGGGCCCATGGTGAGAAAAGTGGGAGCGACTAGTATATATAATTTGATGGGAATAATATATTTGGTCTTGTGGTTAAATAATAGAAAAAATATTTTCATGTCCAACGGAATATGGATGGTATACCTATAACGGAGGCCTCTCTTGGCCACTTAACGTACATTTCATTATACCCACTCCTAACAATTAATCCTTCCGTATCAAAATATAAGATATTTTTAATCACTATATTTTGATATGGCGGGAGTACATAGCAAAAATGTCTTCTCTACATCAACTTACATACCAAACATGGCACATTACAACACATAGTAACATTACCGCATACCAAACCTAGGCATGGCAAAAAAATTGAGCCTTCGGGTGTTCATTTTTGCTGCCATGGCAGCAATTATGATCCAAATGGCTCATTTTGTGCGTGGGTGGGGTGGGTGCGAGCCAGATGCACCATTGATGATGCTGGCGAGCTTGGATTCAGTGGATGGAGGTAGTGGGGGGAAGAGGAAAAAAAGAGTATTTAAGAACACAAATAAGTCTACAACATTTTATAAAAAAATGACGCTTTACGTGTAGTTACACGTTATATATAGACAATTCATATTTAACCGCTATAATGTTTATGCCCCATTGCACTGAACTGGGAGACAAAAACATCCTTAGCGGTAGCCCGCCGCGAGATCGCGGCACCCCTGTCCGATTTGGCCGGCATGGTTGATGACATGTAGCGCTTCGCCCTCTTGTCCCGCCTCGTTGTTGTCCCTATCTCGGCACCGACGCTGTCCATGGCCACAACAAAATCGGTGACATGGTCTTCCCGCACCAACGTCAGCCTGTGAATCTCTAGGTATGTACAGCCGTACAGTACCTACATTGGTCTTGGTTCCAAGGAAGAGATCGAGCAAAAAAAAAAAGAAAAAAAAGGAAGAGATCGAGCAAGGGAAGGAGAAAAGAAATCAAGAATCATCGTCAGGTGACGAGGTCGTTGCTATTGATTAGTAGAACTCATGTGAGAAGTACATGTTATGAAGAAATGAAGCGATGCCTTCAGCTGTTACTCCTAAACTTGTTTTGTGGAGAAATTGAATGTTAATAAGATAGTGCGAATTGGCTTTCTGCTATTTCTTTTTGCATGAAGGAGACAATGGACTAACGGTTAGTAAACTGAAGCAAAGAAAAAAAAATGAAAACATAAGCGATGACATGCCATTACGATAGAGTAGGGAAATTCGGTAGTTTAATTGCATGTTTGTTGATATGGCATGATAGGTGAGTTGGTAGTGGGCATGAATCTCTCCCTATGCGCGTTGTTGCGGTAACTTTGTTAAAAAATGCGTAAGTAGTTTCTAAAAATAACTATATCTAATAAAAAGAAAGTATAAGCTTGAAAAAATAAAATAAAATAAAGTGTCTAAAAATAGATTACATTTGGGGGTGGGGGGGAGAGGGGGGGGTGGGGGGAGGTGCATGAGTTGGCTTGTTTCACAGGATATGTTCTCGCAACCGGGAGGTCCTTTTGGATGCATTCTGCGTCAACTAGCGACCCCGACGCACAAGCGTGCGCCCCCTACTGGGCCGGCCCATTGTAGCCAGCAGCACACGAAGCGAATGGTGTACAGCAGTGAACTGCGCACTGTAGCGACTATATACTGTAGTGATCCAGTTTGCTGTAGCGAATCATTTTTTGGCCCGTGTTTTTATTTCAAACATTTTTTCAAAAAGTAAATATTTTTTCAAAAACAAGAACATTTTTTGAAATTTCAAACTTTATAAAATTGGGAACAATTTTTGAAAATTTCAGAACATTTTTTGAAAACGCGAACAATTTTCGAATTTGTGAATTTTTTTGGAAAAAGGGACATTTTCTGAAATTACAAACAATTTTTGGAACGTGAATACTTTTTGAATTAAAAAATGCGAACATTTTCTGAATTGGTGATTTTTTTGAAAAGGGAACATTTTTGAAATTCTGAACAAAATTTTAATACCAAGAACATTTTCTGAATTTTTGAACAAAATTTAAAAAGCAGGAACATTTTTTGAAAATTTGAAACAAATTTTTTGAAACCGGGAACGTTTTTTGAGTGATTTTTTTTGAAAAACAGGAACATTTTTTGAATTTGTGAAGAAAATCTGAACAACAGGAACATTTTTTGAAATTCAGAAACAAAATTTGAAAATAAACTTGAAGAGAAGAAAAGGAAAAGAAATGAAGAAAAAGAAAAAAAGGAAAGAAACAGAAAAAATAAAAGAAAAAACGAGAAAGAAGAGAAATAGAATAAAGGAAAACAAAAAATAAACTGAAAAAGAAATTGGCGGTTCAGGAACCTTCTAGAAGGTTCCCAAAACCAGAAAAAAGGCTGGAAACATCATAGAAGGTCCTCAAAAACCGGTGTGTGCTGAAACGCTAAAATAGGCCGGCGCACTCGGTCCCTCGCTTGCACCTCCTCCTGTGCGAAAGCATGGACATCTTCCTGCAACGAGTGGCGAGTAGGATTTTCCCTCACAACCAGCAACTTTTCCTAGTTTTCATATTTTCCTAGTTTTGATTTTTTATCTTACTTTATTTATTTTATAGGATTTTCTCCCATGTTTCTGCTTTTTTAACTGGCGAATTTTAAAAATATTCATGGCAAGTATCTTTTGTGAATTGTAGAAATATTCACAAAATTTAAAAAGTCTTCTAGATTTTCAAAATTTTCATCAATTTTAAAAGTCTATAAATTTTAGAAATATTTGTGAATTAAAAATATATAAGAATAGAAAACAAGAAAAATTGTAGGGAAAAAATACGGTGGAAAGACCAGAACAAACATCTAACGCTCCTGTGTACGCCGAATTTGGCCGCCCATGCACTCGATCCTTGTGTGATCTTTAAGATTCCTTCTCTATTCTTTGGGACGAGCGAAGAATAGGGGATTCTCAAATATTGATGTTTCTCAAGCTCTTAACGGGGTAAGTAGTAGGTATACAACCGGGCCCATGGTGAGAAAAGTGGGAGCGACTAGTATATATAATTTGGTGGGAATAATATATTTGGTCTTGTGGTTAAATAATAGAAAAAAATATTTGCATGTCCGACGGAATATGGATGGTATACCTATAACCCCTGTTCAAGAATTCATTCGGTTAACAAGTTAACTTGCCAATTAATCCCTACTCATAGGGTCACCGAGTAGCCGATAAACTGATAAATCGTCCGATTAATTGATTAAATGGCCGATTAACTTGCCGATTAATTAGCCTATTAATCCCCTACTCGTCAGCCAACCGAGCAATTACCAGTTAACGATTTCCTCAACAATGCCTATAACGGAGGCCTCTCTTGGCCACTTAACATACATTTCATTATACGCACTCCTAACAATTAATCCCCCCTATCAAAATATAAGATACTTTTAATCACTATATTTTGATATGGCGGGAGTACATAGCAAAAATGTCTTCTCTCTACATCAACTTACATACCAAACATGGCACATTACAACACATAGTAACATTACCGCATACCAAACCTAGGCATGGCAAAAAAATTGAGCCTTCAGGTGTTCATTTTTGCTGCCATGGCAGCAATTATGATCCAAATGGCTCATTTTGTGCGTGGGTGGGGTGGGTGTGAGCCAGATGCACCATCGATGATGCTGGCGAGCTTGGATTCGGTGGATGGAGGTAGTGGGTGGAAGAGGAAAAAAGAGAGTATTTAAGAACACAAATAAGTCTACAACATTTTATAAAAAAATGACGCTTTACGTATAGTTACACGTTATATATAGACAATTCATATTTAACCGTTACAATGTTTATGCCCCATTGCACTGAACTGGGAGACAAAAACATCCTTAGCGGCAACGCGCCGCGAGATCGCGACACCCCTGTCCGATTTGGCCGGCATGGTTGATGACATGTAGCGCTTCGCCCTCTTGTCCCGCCTCGTTGTTGTCCCTATCTCGGCACCGACGCTGTCCATGGCCACAACAAAATCGGTGACATGGTCTTCCCGCACCAACGTCAGCCTCTGAATCTCTAGGTATGTACAGCCGTACAGTACCCACATTGGTCTTGGTTTCAAGGAAGAGATCGAGCAAGGGAAGGAGAAAAGAAATCAAGAATCATCGTTAGGTGACGAGGTCGTTGCTATTGATTAGAAGAACTCATGTGAGAAGTACATGTTATGAAGAAATGAAGCGATGCCTTCAGTTGTTACTCCTAAACTTATTTTGTGGAGAAATTGAATATCAATAAGATAGTGCGAATTGGCTTTCTGCTATTTCTTTTTGCATGAATGAGACAATGAAGCAAAGAAAATAAATGAAAACATAAGCGATGACATGCCATTACGATAGAGTAGGGAAATTCGGTAGTTTAATTGCATGCTTGCTGATATGGCATGATAGTTGAGTTGGTAGTGGGCATGAATCTCTCCCTATGCCTTGTTGCGGTAGCTTTGTTAAAAAATGCGTAAGTAGTTTCTAAAAATAACTATATCTAATAAAAAAAAGTATAAGCTTGAAAATCAATAAAAGAAAGTGTCTAAAAATATATTACATTTTTGAATCTCGGTTAAAAATGTCATTTCGAACAAAAATGTGAGGGTGACTAACATGAATATATGTCGTGGTGGCGCTATGTGCATAGACTAATGCAAAAATGATTATAGTTTATAAGTTAAATGCATGACTCGCTTATGTGGCAGACTTTGCATGGTTTAATGTAAGATGAGCCACTCAATGAGTAGTACCAGCTTTGTACGATATTCTGCAATAACCAACATGACACAATAGCACAAATCATGGGCACTTCGCCTCTGTATGTGTCCTTCAGGCATGATTTATTTTTTTGCCAGTGAAAAAGGGAGATTCTCATTGCTCAAGGTGGCTTCTCAGCCAAAACCAAGCTTACAACGGAGTCTATTCCTGAATGGAACCTAATGATGGTCCGGAGAGCCCTACGACCATTCAAGGCTAGTTTATGATTAGCTTTATTTTGCGAACGACAATAGAGAGTAAACATGGTCTCCCGTCCTGTGGTAACCGCCAACCTCCTGATCTCCTCAATGAGACTATGATGCATTGATTGGTCCTCTAAATGTGGTGTGATCACCACCACCGCCTTTCGTACAATCCAGCTCGACTGTGATTGGCAACTCTGTCCTATGCAAGGCCAACTCGAGCCCTTCCTTACACGCCGAGAGCTCAGCTCTCACTGTGTTATCGCATGTGCGCAGTTCTCTGCATGCATTGTATATTATCCCTCCCCAATCGTCCCGCGGGGTCATGCCTCCTCCTGCTGAACCCGAGGCAGCAACAAAGCTTCCGCCAGTGTTGAGTTTCGTTCGTCCCGGTGCCGGCGCGACCCACCTCCTCTCTTCCTTAGGCATAATGTAGGGGCGAGGACCTCTTCGCGGTAGACATCGCCGTCTTCCCTTTGACCATGTCGCCGTATGGGTGCTGTTGGAGGCAAAGCATTGATATACCCATGTAGGAATCAGCGGGAAGCTTCATTTGCAGGCGGCCTCTTTTGATGCGTAATCTCATTCCGAACGTGCCAAATCCTCCACATAGTCATTAGCACGACCATTCTTGTTGCCTCATTGAGTGGTTCCAGCAGGGTGAAGAGCCATTCCGGACCAGTGTTGACGATGTTTTCCACCCTCAGGATGCTTCGGTCCAAGGCCATGGCGTGCCACAACTCCTTTGCAAGAGGACACCTACACAATGCACGGACCCATCCTCTCGTTCCATACCATATAGAGGACATATGTTAGAGACATCAAGATGACGAGCTTTCAGGCGCGATTTGATCGGGCACGCGTCGTGGAATGTTTATCTTGAGAGGTTAGCTGGTGTCCAATTACCACAAGGAAGTGAACAATTTCAACGGAACCCTTCACTAAAATGGACGTTTGTCGGTTGATTTCATGCTTCGGGGTGAAAACACTATGTGAGACCCGAGTTGATTATACATAGAAATGATGATGTTTTTGCGTCGATATCTTATTGAAGGCATTGCTTGGACAGGCTCGGACTTGTGTCTAGAATCTGGCCTTTGGTGGTTGGATTCGGTGACGACGACGCTTGAGCGACATTTACTTTTTGAATGTGTTGCTGTTGAACAATCTCGTTGTCCCGGCGGTGTCAGGAAATTGTTGGTGCGGATATGGTTGCTATTGTAGTTTGCTGATCATTGATCGCTTTGGGATCATTTTCTTTTTACTCGCCGAGGCATAGTTTTGGTCTTATATGATTTTATTATTTTTCGGCGTGTTTTCTATTTGTGTGTGTTGATTAAATGTGTGCATTTTAGTTTTGCAGAGATCGGATGTATGCTCATTGTTTTTTATCCACTTAATGCTTCATTTTTTGAATTAATAAAATTCATCCTTTGTCAAAAAAAAAAACTGAACTCGTACGAATACCAAGCATCATCCGATATATACGTAGTATTACACAAAAGAGTCTATTACTCGTATGTATAGTTACATGCGTTTTGCATAATGCACGAGGTTAACATCCTGGGTAAACTCTCGATGAGATCGTGTCGTCTTCAGCCATGAGCGATGAGTCCATAAACTCCGATTCCGGACGCTCATGGACAAAAGTTCGGTCGACCCAGGTCGGCATGCTTGGTTGTTTGCACCCCTAGTACCGCGGTACGTTTTTCCATGGGCTCCCATCCCACTCTTGCGGTCGTGTCCCATATGCTATTGATCACAGATTCACGGTGTCGGAACAACAGTCCTCTATAATATCACTACAGCTGTAGCACGAACATAACCCGACCGTGATTATGAAGAAAGGTTGTGCATGCATGGAGGCTGGTCGATTTGGACTATCGGATATGCTCCACAGCTCCAGCACACATGACCATGTGTGGGCCGGGGTGTGGACTGTTGCTATGCGCCGACGCCATGCTTTGGATCTTCTCAAGGTTGGGAGTCCATTATCTCATGACGATTTTTTTGAAAGTTTCTCATGCATGGACGATCTGGTATAAAGTGATCCATGGAGAGATCTGGCTTTACATATGCCGGATTTGGTTAAAGATCTCAGGCCTGTGGATGCCAAAGGAGGGCCTCACGTTGCCAGTGGAGTGGGTTTGCAGTTGCACCACCGGGTTTGACGGGCAAAGTGGAGTATATGCGTTGCAATATAAAGAACCCAATACAGCACAGCACAGGTGTTATTAGGGGAACATATTTCGAAGCGCCCATCAGCACATGATCATCCTGTCTGAAATTCAGAATATCTTTGTTTGCCCATTTTAGTCTCCTCTCCCAAGTTGGGTGGAACCAAAGACAATGCCAATGCCGTGGGCCGTGACCGGTGGCTCCACAGTTTAAAGGATGAGTCCATGAGCATCATCCCAACCGGGCCGCCCCCAACAGTGGCGATCGACATGCATGGCTGGCGCCGCCCAGGCTGTCACAGTCGTACAGGTCAGGGCTACAGGGAAGGGACGTACAGTGGTGCAGCGTGCACGGCGTAGGCCAGTACTTGCTGCCCGGTTGGCAGATCTGGAACACACATTTTTGGGTTATGGTGGTGCTGCCGTAAATAGAAAGGCACGCACATAAAAACGTACGTCAGGTACTACCACGCCCCGGGCGGAGGGGCATGCATGTGCGGCCCTGCTGCATGCGGCGCCAGCCATGAGCACATGCACATGCTCTTGGCCTCGGCTGGTCCAAGCTAAGGCATGCAGCGGTGCCCACCCCCCATTACAAATTTGCCCGACCCGAGTCCACCACCAATCACGCACCAAAATAAAGCCATGCCCACGCCACACGGCCCGTGGTAGAAGTTTTGTTTGCTAGGAAAACAGTACACCATCCAAGAAGTTACTGGTGCTTAGTCGTAGCCCCTGGCTATGGAGCAGTAGTATAAGAGTAGCACGTCCTGCCCTGTACTACAAGTTAAAGATGCGAGAGAGTGTCTGCTATATGTATATGGTCAAATTGGGCCAAGGACCACGCAGGCAAAGCGCTTTAAACGTCCATTTTCTCCGCATGCACTATCGCTCCGGTTACTTTTGAGCACATCAGAAACTGTTTTTTCACATATAAAAAGATATCGATGGACCACGGAGCAAGCGTGCCCAAGTTTGTAATCGTGTGCATCGATCAGATCAGAAGGGACTTCGGCACGCACGACATACTGGTTCGGTAATTCGACCATGTGTACGACCGGTGAATCTGGTGCCGGAAAACGCGCGGACAAGCCAGCCAAGTAGCGCGTAGTACATGCAGGGACCAGCGTCCCGGTTTGGTCTTCGGGCCTGCGTGGAGTAGAGTGGTAGAGAGCGGTGAGGCCGGCCGGCGAAGGCACCAGATTCTTTTGACTTTGGTGTCTCGGGGGCTGGGGCAGATGCAGGCACGCTCCAGGTAAAGAAATCCACGGGGGAGGCATGCAGCTGCAGCAGCGATCGATCGGAGCGTGGATCGCGTGCTACTGTCAGATCACCGCAGCAGGGCTACCAACGGCGCACGCCGCAAGCCCACCACGCGTGCGCTTTCATCTTCTGGCGCCGAGGCCTAAGCTAGCGTAGCCGCCTAGGTACGTCGTGGGTCATTTCCTGTCAAAACTTTAGTATACGTCGTGGACTAGTATTGTAGTCGTGGAATACAATGCTACTCTCCGTCGTGGATCATAGTAGTATCGTGTCAAAACTATACAACTTAAAAAGTAATCACTCGCTATCAGAATCTTTTTTTTTTGCGAAACACTCGCTATCAGAATCTGCGGACCGAGGAACCCGCAACTCCTTCGTTTTCAACAGCAGCTCCTCCCACTCCGCTTCCGGAGTTGTGGAGCGGAGAGGTACCGAACAGGGCGTAAGGCCAACTTTAACGCGTGACTCCACCCCGTTCATCATAATCCGTTTAGGGTAAAACGAACGAATAGCGCGGCCCAACGCGCGGCCCAACGCGCGGCCCCAAACAGACAAATGTTCAGTTTTCGTCTGTTTTCGACCCATTTCCGGTCTAAACTTGCGCCGCATTTGGAGTGAAACAGATATCGCGCAGACGGGCTGGACGCACGCCCTTGTCCTCTGCATAGCCCGTCTATCGGAGACACTAGCACTCCATTCGCCTCCAATCCATCCACCCGCTCTCCCCCGTCCCAGCTCGCCGCCGGCGTCGCCACTATTCCACGGCCGCCTCCTCACTGCTCACCCCTGGCCGTCCATATGAAACCACGTCTCGACATGGCCGCCACCACGCCCGCGCTTTCGTGGGAGTTTTGGCCGTCGGTTGGAGGAGTTTTGACCGTTGACGTCGTAGCCGGTGCCAGAGGGGATACGACCGCCGGCGACGGATATGGACCATGGAAGCTTCTGTCGGGTGCTCGAGAGCGGCCTGTAGCCGGCCGCCAACCACCTCTGTTGCTTCGAGGTGATCATCGCGGCCTCTTAGCCACCACGACCGCAAGGTGTTTGACACTTTGCCCATAAAGGTATGGGTGGAGATGAATTTTTCTTCAACCACTTCATTTATTCATCGGATGATTCGTCCTCGGATGACGAAGATCTTGTGGTGGCTTCACTGGTCGTTCACGACCACATTCAACGATAGCTTCCTCGGTACAGGGGGTCAGTCCCTGGCTGTGCTCCAACCTAAACCGCAACAGAGAGAGAGAGAGAGGCCACACCCTGCTCTATGCAAATTACTTTGCGAATACCCCACTCTTCAAACCGGATAAATTCCGTCGCCGTTTTCGTATGGCAAGGCATGTGTTCAATCGTATCCGAGAAGGAATGATTGCTCATGACCCATACTTCGAGTGCAAAACGGATGCCCTTGGCAAGCTTGGATTCTCCTTTGGATCTTCAAAATGACTTGGTTGAGCACATGTGGAATCACATTGGCAACCAATAGATGTATTGGTTCATCAATGTTATGCAAGACAATTTCGATTTGGTTGTAGAACTATTCTATTAGAGAAAAATTCGATTTGGTTGTAAAACTATTTCAATTTGAGACAATTAATATTTGGATGTGCAAACTTGTTTGAAATATGAATATATGACATATTGGCCGTGGCGTATAGGATGGGACCAAAGGATGCGTCCGCGTGTTGGGCGCACGGCCACCGCATCCCAGGAAAGGCCCGGACACGACCCCATAACCCTACCCAAATGGACAGAATCCGAGCAAAACGGACCTCCAGATGGGGTCGTGCGCTGGAGTTGGCCTAAGCCTAAGTTATCTCCAACGTTGTTTCTTAAAACAGACACACCATTTGTTCACAGATTGGTCATCTAAGGTACCCTACTATCATCCTCTCCACGTAAAGTCATCTCTTGATTCCTCATCTTCGTTCACCAAGTTGACAACATGAGATGGCGGCGCCACGGTGAGCGCAACAACTCGAAGGACGATGGAGAGGGCCTCGCAGGTCCTACAGATGTGGTGTGATACAGCTTTCGCTGCTCATTTAGGAAGCCAGGATCATAGGGCCACATGTCCACGACGGCATTGTCGTTCGCTTGTTCGCCGGTGATTCGTCCCTCCGTGAGCTGGTGCTCATTGAGAAGACGGAGGTTGTAGAACTGGTCCTCCTGCGCTTGCTAGAATGCCAATTCCGACTACGCTGGTAGCTCTTCCGCCATTAGGGCGTTGAAGTGCAGCCGCACCTGCTCTATGGTGAACACGACATGAATCGGCTTGGGCGGTGACACGGCTCCTGGCCGCTTCCTAGTACAGGAGACCGCTCCGCATTCAAACGATACAAGTGTCGTTCGTCTGTCCATCTGCCGCCCACATTAATGATACGCGGTTGCTGAGGTGGCTACTCCGGCACCACCCGCCCTTTCCTTTGCCGCCCACCATTGCTATATAAGCTGCTGCGTCGACCATAGCCACAGTCATCCGCCTCTGCTCTGTTTCTCCTCTCCACACCACTCCCACCATGGCTTCCTCGTGCTCCAGCGCTCTTCGGGACGGGCAGACGATGGGCCAGAAGAAGGAGATGTCAGCCATTGCTGTAGATTGGCTGGCCGACAGGCAGCCGAAGGACGACGATGAAGGAAATATGCCCTAGAGGCAATAATAAAGTTGTTATTTATATTTCCTTATATCATGATAAATGTTTATTATTCATGCTAGAATTTTATTAACAGAAAACTTGATACATGTGTGAATACATAGACAAAACAAAGTGTCCCTAGTATGCCTCTACTTGACTAGCTCGTTAATCAAAGATGATTAAGTTTCCTGACCATAGACATGTGTTGTCATTTGATGAACGGGATCACATCATTAGGAGAATGATGTGATGGACAAGACCCATCCATTAGCTTAGCATAATGATCGTTAAGTTTTATTGCTATTGCTTTCTTCATGACTTATACATATCCCTTTGACTATGAGATTATGCAACTCCCGAATACTGGAGGAACACCTTGTGTGCTATCAAACGTCACAACGTAACTGGGTGAGTATAAAGATGCTTTACAGGTGTCTCTGAAGGTGTTTGTTGGGTTGTCATAGATCGAGATTAGGATTTGTCACTCCGAGTATCGGAGAGGTATCTCTGGGCCCTCTCACTAATGCACATCACTATAAGCCTTGCAAGCAATGTGACTAATTAGTTAGTTTACGGAACGAGTAAAGAGACTTGCCAGTAACGAGATTGAACTAGGTATGATGATACCGACGGTCGATTCTCGGGCAAGTAACATACCGATGACAAAGGGAATTACATATGTTGTCATTGCAGTTTGATCGATAAAGATCTTCGTAGAATATGTAGGAACCAATATGAGCATCCAGGTTCCGCTATTGGTTATTGACTGGAGATATGTCTCGGTTATGTCTACATAGTTCTCGAACCCGTAGGGTCCGCACGCTTAATGTTCGATGATGATTTGTATTATGAGTTATGTGTTTTGGTGACAGAAGATTGTTCGGAGTCCCATATGAGATCACGAACATGACAAGGAGTCGAGAAATAGTCGAGATGTAAAGATTGATATATTGGACGAAGGTATTCGGACACCGGAATGGTTTCGGGACATTTCAGATATTTATGGGAGTACCGAGGGGTTACCGGAACCACCCCGGGGAAGTAATTAATGGGCCTTCATGGGCCATAGTGGAGAGACAGGGGAGCCCGCAAGGGTGGCGCACGCCCCACCCCCAAGGGAGTCCGAATTGGACAAGGGGGAGGGCGGCACGGCCCCCTTTCCTCTTTCCCTCGCCCTCTCCCTTTCCTTCCCTTTTCCCATCTGATAGAAAGGAAAGCGGGGCCGACTAGGATTGGGAGTCCTCTAGTCGGTTTCCCCCCTATGGCGCGCCCCTGGTGGCCGGCCTCCTCCGCCCCTCCTTTATATACGGGGGTAGGGGGCATCCCAAAGCATAACAGTTATTCTCTTAGCCGTATGCGGTGCCCCCCTCCACAGTTTACTCCTCCGGTCATAGCGTCGTAGTGCTTAGGCGAAGCCCTACGTGGATCACATCGCCGTCACCACACTGTCGTGCTGACAAAACTCTCCCTCGACCCTCTATTGGATCAAGAGTTTGAGGGACGTCATTGAGTTGAATGTGTGCTGAACTTGGAGGTGCCGTACGTTCGGTACTAGATCGGTTGGATCGCGAAGACGTTCGATTACATCAAACGCGTTAACCTAACGCTTCCGCTTTCGGTCTATGAGGGTACGTGGACACACTCTCCCCCTCTCATTGCTATGCATCTCCTAGATAGATCTTGCGTGATCGTAGGATTTTTTTTGAAATTGCATGCTACGTTCCCCAACAGTGGCATCCGAGCCAGGTCTATGCGTAGATGATATGCATGAGTAGAACACAAAGAGTTGTGGGCGATAATAGTCATACTGCTTACCACCAACGTCTTATTTTGATTCGGTGGTATTGTTGGATGAAGCGGCCCGGACCAACCTTACATGACCACGTTCATGAGACCGGTTCCACTGACAGACATGCAACTTGTTTTGCATAAAGGTGGCTGGCGGGTGTCTGTTTCTCCAACTTCGGTTGAATCGAATTTGACTACGGCCGGTCCTTGTTGAAGGTTAAAACAACACACTTGACAAAAAATCGTTATGCTTTACTTTATCACTATGCGGTAGCGATAGTTGTAGAAGCAATAGTTGGTGAGATGACAACAATGCTGCGATGGAGATCAAGGTGTCAAGCCGGTGACGATGGAGATCATGACAGTGTTTTGGAGATGGAGATCAAAGGCACAAGATGATGATGGCCATATCATGTCACATATTTTGATTGCATGTGATGTTTATATTTTATGCATCTTATTTTGCTTAGTACGACGGTAGCATTATAAGATGACCCCTCGCTAAATTTCAAGGTATAAGTGTTCTCCCTGAGTATGCACCATTGCTACAGTTCATCATGCCGAGACACCACGTGATGATTGGGTGTGATAAGCTCTACGTTCACATACAACGGGTGTAAGACAGTTTTGCACGTGCAGAATACTCAGTTTAAACTTGACGAGCCTAGCATATACAAATATGGCCTCGGAACACTAAGACCGAAAGGTCGAATGTGAATCATATAGTAGATATGATCAACATAGAGATGTTCACCATTGAAAACTACTCCATCTCACGTGATGATCGGACATGGTTTAGTTGATATGGATCACGTGATTATTTAGATGACTAGAGGGATGTCTATCTAAGTGGGAGTTCTTAAGTAATATGATTAATTGAACTTTAATTTGTCATGAACTTAGTCCTGATAGTTTTTTGCATATCTATGTTGTTGTAGATCAATGGCCCGTGCTACCGTTCCTTTGAATTTTAATGCGTTCCTAGAGAAATCTAAGTTGAAAGATGATGGTAGCAACTACATGGACTGGGTCCGTAACTTGAGGATTATCCTCATTGCTGCATATAAGAATTACGTCCAGGAAGCACCGCTAGGTGCAAGGCCTGCTGCAGGAGCAACTCCGGATGTTATGAACGTCTGGCAAGCTAAATCCGATGACTACTCGATAATTCAGTGTGCCATGCTTTACGACTTAGAATCAGGACTTCAAAGACGTTTTGAACGTCATGGAGCATATGAGATGTTCGAAGTGTTGAAGTTAATATTTCAAGCAAATGCCCGAGTTGAGAGATATGAAGTCTCCAACAAGTTCTATAGCTACAAGATGGAGGAGAACAATTCTGTCAATGAACACATACTCATAATGTCTGGGTACCATAACCACTTACTCAATTGGGAGTTAATCTTTCGGATGATAGTGTCATTGATAGAGTTCTTCAATCACTGCCACCAAGCTATAAAGGCTTCGTGATGAACTGTAATATGCAAGGGATGAAAAAGAAAATTCCCGAGCTCTTTGAAATGCTTAAGGCTACGGAGGTAGAAATCAAGAAGGAGCATCAAGTGTTGATGGTTAACAAGACCACTAGTTTCAAGAAAAGGGGCAAAGGGAAGAAGGGGAACTTCAAGAAGAATAGCAAGCAAGTTGCTACTCCCGGGAACAAGCCCATGTCTGGACCTAAGCCTAAAACTAAGTGCTTCTACTGCAAAGGGCTGGTCACTGGAAGCAGAACTGCCCCAAGTATTTGGCGGATAAGAAGGATGTCAAAGTGAAAGGTATATTTGATATACATGTTATTGATGTGTACCTTACTAATGCTCGTAGTAGCGCCTGGGTATTTGATACTGATTCTGTTGCTCATATTTCCAACTCGAAACAGGGGCTACAGATTAACAAAGATTGGCTAAGGACGAGGTGACGATGCGCGTCAGAACTGGTTCCAAGGTCAATGTGATCGCCGTCAGCACGCTACCTCTACATCCACCTTTGGGATTAGTTTTAGACCCGAATAATTGTTATTTGGTGCCAGCATTGAGCATGAACATTATATCTGTATCTTGTTTGATGCGGACAGTTATTCATTTAAATCGGAGAATAATGGTTGTCCTATTTATATGAGTAATATCTTTTATGGTCATGCACCCTTGATGAGTGGTCTATTTTTGTTGAATCTCGATCGTAGTGATACACATATTCATAATATTGAAGCCAAAAGATGCAAAGTTAATAATGATAGTGCAACTTATTTGTGGCACTGCCGTTTATGTCATAATGGTGTAAAGTGCATGAAGAAACTCCATGCTGATGGGCTTTTGGAATCACTTGATTATGAATCACTTGATGCTTGTGAACCATGCCTCATGGGCAAGATGACTAAAACTCCGTTCTCTGGAACAATGGAGCGAGCCACTGACTTATTGGAAATAATACATATTGATGTATACGGTCCGATGAGTGTTGAGGCTTGTGGTGGGTATCGTTATTTTCTGACCTTCACAGATGATTTGAGCAAATATGGGTATATCTACTTAATTAAACATAATTCTAAAACATTTAAAGTTCAAAGAATTTCAGAGTGAAGTGGAAAATCATCGTAACAAGAAAATAAAGTTTCTACGATCTGATCGTGGAGGTGAATATTTGAGTTACGAGTTTGGTCTTCATTTGAAATAATGTGGAATAGTTTCGCAACTCACGCCACCTAGAACACCACAGCGTAATGGTGTGTCCGAACGTCGTAACTGTACTTTATTAGATATGGTGCGATCTATGATGTCTCTCATCGATTTACCACTATCATTTTGGGGTTATGCTTTAGAGACGGCAGCATTCACGTTAAATAGGGCACCATCTAAATCCGTTGAGATGACACCATATGAAATGTGGTTTGGCAAGAAACCTAAGCTATCATTTCTTAAAAGTTTGGGGTTGCAACACTTATGTGAAAAAGCGTCAGCCTGATAAGCTCGAACCCAAATCGAAGAAATGCGTCTTCATATGATACCCAAAGGAAACTGTTGGGTGCACCTTCTATCACAGATCCGAAGGCAAGATATTCGTTGCTAAGAATGGATCCTTTCTAGAGAAGGAGTTTCTCTCGGAAGAAGTCAATGGGAGGAAAGTAGAACTTGATGGGATAGTTGTACCTTCTCTCGAATTGGAAAGTAGTTCATCACAGAAATCAGTTCCAGTGATGCCTATACCAATCGGTGAAGAAGTTAATGATGATGATCATGAAACTTCAGATCAAGTTACTACCGAACCTTGTAGGTCAACCAGAGTATGTTCCGCACCAGAGTGGTACGGTAATCCGGTTCTGGAAGTCATGTTACTAGACCATGACGTACCTACGAACTATGAGGAAGCAGTGATGAGCCCAAATTCCGCGAAATGGCTTGAGGGCATGAAATCTGAGATGGGATCCATGTATGAGAACAAAGTATGGACTTTTGTTGACTTGCCCGATGATCGGCAAGCCATAGAGAATAAATGGATCTTCAAGAAGAAGATTGACGCTGATGGTAATGTTACTGTCTTCAAAGCTCGACTTGTTGCAAAAGGTTTTCGACAAGTTCAAGGAGTTGACTACATGAGACTTTCTCACCCGTAGCGATGCTTAAGTCTGCCCGAATCATGTTAGCAATTGCCACATTTTATGATTATGAAATTTTGCAAATGGATGTGAAAACTGCATTCCTTAATGGATTTCTTAAGAAGAGTTGTATATGATGCAACCAGAAGGTTTTGTCGATCCTAAAGGTGCTAACAAAGTGTGCAAGCTCCAGCGATCCATTTATGGACTGGTGCAAGCCTCTCAAAGTTGGAATATATGCTTTGATAGTGTGATCAAAGCATATGGTTTTATACAGACTTTTGGAGAAGCCTGTATTTACAAGAAAGTGAGTGTGAGCTCTGTAGCATTTCTAATATTATATTTGGATGATATATTGTTGATTGGAAATGATATAGAATTTCTGGATAGCATAAAAGGATACTTGAATAAGAATTTTTTGATGAAAGACCTCGGTGAAGCTGCTTATATTGGGCATCAAGATCTATAGAGATAGATCAAGACGCTTAATTGGACTTTCACAAAGCGCATACCTTGATAAGGTTTTGAAGAAGTTCAAAATGGATCAGTCAATGAAAGGGTTCTTGCCTGTGTTACAAGGTGTGAAGTAGAGTCAGATTCAATGCCCGACCACTGCAGAAGATAGAGAGAAAATGAAAGTCATTCCCTGTGCCTCAGCCATAGGTTCTATCATGTATGCGATGATGTGTACCAGACCTGATGTGTGCCTTGCTATAAGTTTAGAAGGGAGGTACCAAAGTAATCCAGGAGTGGATCAATGGAAAGCGGTCAAGAACATCCTGAAATACCTGAAAAGGACTAAGGATATGTTTCTTGTTTATGGAGGTGCCAAAGAGCTTGTCGTAAATGGTTACGTTGATGCTAGCTTTGACATTGATCCGGATGACTCTAAGTCACAAACTGGATACATAATTATATTGAATGGTGGAGCTGTCAGTTGGTGCAGTTCCAAGCAGAGCGTCGTGGCGGGATCTACGTGTGAAGCAGAGTACATAGCTACTTTGGAAGCAGCAAATGAAGGAGTCTGGATGAAGGAGTTCATATCCGATCTAGGTGTAATACCTAATGCGTCGGGTCCAATGAAAATATTTTGTGACAATACTGGAGCAATTGCCTTAGCGAAGGAATCCAGATTTCACAAGAGAACCAAACACATCAAGAGACGCTTCAACTCCATCCGAGATCAAGTCAAGGAGGGAGACATAGAGATTTGCAAAATACATACGGATCTGAATGTTGCATACCCGTTGACTAAGCCTCTTCCACACGTGAAATATGATCAGCACCAAGACTCCATAGGTGTTAGAATCATTACTATGTAATCTAGATTATTGACTCTAGTTCAAGTGGGAGACTGAAGGAAATACGCCCTAGAGGTAATAATAAAGGTGTTATTTATATTTCCTTATATCATGATAAATTTTTATTATTCATGCTAGAATTGTATTAACCGGAAACTTGATACATGTGTGAATACACAGACAAAACAAAGTGTCCCTAGTATGCCTCTACTTGACTAGCTCGTTAATCAAAGATGGTTAAGTTTCCTGACCATAGACATGTGTTGTCATTTGATGAACAAGATCACATCATTAGGAGAATGATGTGATGGACGAGACCCACCCGTTAGTTTTATTGCTATTGCTTTCTTCATGACTTATACATATTCCTTTGACTATGAGATTATGCAACTCCCAAATACTGGAGGAACACCTTGTGTGCTATCAAATGTCACAACGTAACTGGGTGATTATAAAGATTCTCTACAAGTGTCTTCGAAGGTGTTTGTTGGGTTGGCATAGAACGAGATTATGATTTGTCACTCCGAGTATCGGAGAGGTATCCCTAGGCCCTCTCGGTAATGCGCATCACTATAAGCCTTGCAAGCAATGTGACTAATGAGTTAGTTGCGGGATGATACATTACGAAACGAGTAAAGAGACTTGCCGGTAACGAGATTGAACTAGGTATGATGATACCGACGATCGAATCTCGGGCAAGTAACATACCGATGACAAAGGGAATTACATATGTTGTCATTGCGGTTTGACCGATAAGGATCTTCATAGAATATGTAGGAACCGATATGAGCATTCAGGTTCCCTTATTGGTTATTGACCAGAGATATGTCTCGATCATGTCGACATAATTCTCGAACCCGTAGGGTCCACACGCTTAATGTTCGATGACAATTTGTATTATGAGTTATGTGTTTTAGTGGCCGAAGATTGTTTGGAGTCCCGGATGAGATCACGTACATGATGAGGAGTCTTGAAATAGTCAAGAGGTAAAGATTGATATATTGGATGAAGGTATTCGGACACCAGCATGGTTTCGAGACGTTTCAGATATTTATTGGAGTACCGAGCGGTTACCGGAACCCCCGCAGGAAGTAATGGGCCTTCATGAGTCATAGTGGAGAGAGAGGGGAGCCCACTGTTGGAAATATGCCCTAGAGGCAATAATAAAAGTATTATTATATTTCATTGTTCATGATAATTGTCTTTTATTCATGCTATAACCGTATTATCCAGAAATCGTAATACACGTGTGAATACTTAGACCACACTATGTCCCTGGTAAGCCTCTAGTTGACCAGCTCGTTGTGATCAACAGATAGTCATGGTTTCCTGACTATGGACATTGGATGTCGTTGATAACGGGATCACATCATTAGGAGAATGATGTGATGGACAAGACCCAATCCTAAGCATAGCATAAAAGATCGTGTAGTTCGTTTTGCTAGAGCTTTGCAAGTGTCAAGTATCTCTTCCTTCGACCATGAGATCGTGTAACTCCCGGATACCGTAAGAGTGCCTTGGGTGTATCAAACGTCACAACGTAACTGGGTGACTATAAAGGTGCATTACAGGTATCTCCGAAAGTAGCTGTTGGGTTGACACGGATCGAGACTGGGATTTGTCACTCCGTATGACGGAGAGGTATCTCTGGGCCCACTCGGTAATGCATCATCATATTGAGCTCAATGTGACCAAGGTGTTGGATACGGGATCATGCAATACGGTACGAGTAAAGTGACTTGCCGGTAACGAGACTGAACAAGGTATTGGGATACCGACGATCGAGTCTCGGGCAAGTAACGTACCGATTGACAAAGGGAATTGCATACAGGGTTTGATTGAATCCTCGACATCGTGGTTCATCCGGTGACAACATCGAGGATCATGTGGGAGCCATCATGGGTATCCAGATCCCGCTGATGGTTATTGACTGAGAGCGTCTCGGTCATGTCTACATGTCTCCCGAACCCGTAGGGTCTACACACTTAAGGTTCGGTGACGCTAGGGTTATGAAGATATGTATATGCAGAAATCCGAATGTTGTTCGGAGTCCCGGATGAGATCCCGGACGTCACGATGAGTTCCGGAATGGTCCGGAGGTAAAGAATTATATATAGGAAGTGCTATTTCGGGCATCGGGACAAGTTTCGGGGTTATCGGTATTGTACCGGGACCACCGGAAGGGTCCCGGGGGTCCACCGGGTGGGGCCACCTGTCCCGGGGGGCCACATGGGCTGTAGGGGGTGCGCCTTGGCCATCATGGGCCAAGGGCACCAGCCCCTATTGGCCCATGCGCCTAGGGTTTCCCCCTAGGAGGAGTCCTAGTGGTGGAAGGCACCCCTAGGTGCCTTGGGGGGGAGGGAAACCTCCCCTAGGCCGCCGCCCCCCCTAGTAGATCTCATCTACTAGGGCCGGCGCCCCCCTGGCACCCCTATATATAGTGGGGGAGAGGAGGGACTTCATACACCAGCCCCTGGCGCCTCCACCTCCCCCCGTTACGTCTCTCCCTCGTAGTCTTGGCGAAGCCCTGCTGCCGTGACGCCCTGCATCCACCACCACGCCGTCGTGCTGCTGGATCTTCATCAACCTCTCCTTCCCCCTTGCTGGATCAAGAAGGAGGAGACGTCTCCCGTCCCGTACGTGTGTTGAACGCGGAGGTGCCGTCCGTTCGGCGCTGGTCATCGGTGATTTGGATCACGTCGAGTACGACTACATCATCACCTTGCAAGCTTCCGCACGCGATCTACAAGTGGTATGTAGATGCAAACTCTCTCCCTAGACTCGTTGCTTAGATGAACTCATAGATGGATCTTGGTGAAACCGTAGGAAAAATTTTAATTTTCTGCAACGTTCCCCAACAGTGGCATCATGAGCTAGGTCTATGCGTAGTTCTCTTTGCACGAGTAGAACACAACTTTGTTGTGGGCGTGGATTTTGTCATCTTACTTGCCTCTACTAGTCTTTTCTTGCTCAACGGTATTGTGGGATGAAGCGGCCCGGACCAACCTTACACGTACCCTTACGTGAGACCGGTTCCACCGACTGACATGCACAAGTTGCATAAGGTGGCTGGCGGGTGTCTGTCTCTCCCACCTTAGTTGGAGCGGAATCGATGAACAGGGCCCTTATGAAGGGTAAATAGAAGTTGACAAAATCACGTTGTGGTGATTCGTAGGTAAGAAAACGTTCTTGCTAGAACCCAATTGCAGCCACGTAAAAGATGCAACAACAATTAGAGGACGTCTAACTTGTTTTTGCAGCGATTGATCATGTGATGTGATATGGCCAGAAGTTGTGATGAATGATGAATTGTGATGTATGAGATCATGTTCTTTGTAATAGGATTCACGACTTGCATGTCGATGAGTATGACAACCGGCAGGAGCCATAGGAGTTGTCATTATTTTTTGTATGACCTGCGTGTCATTGAATAACGTCATGTAAACTACTTTACTTTATTGCTAAACGTTAGTCATAGAAGTAGAAGTAGTCGTTGGCGTGACAACTTCATGAAGACACGATTATGGAGATCATGATGATGGAGATCATGGTGTCAAGCCGGTGACAAGATGATCATGGAGCCCCGAAGATGAAGATCAATGGAGCTATATGATATTGGCCATATCATGTCACAACTATATAATTGCATGTGATGTTTATTATGTATTATGCATCTTGTTTACTTAGGACGACGGTAGTAAATAAGATGATCCCTTATAAAATTTCAAGAAGTGTTCTCCCCTAACTGTGCACCGTTGCTACAGTTCGTCGTTTCTAAGCACCACGTGATGATCGGGTGTGATGGATTCTTACGTTCACATACAACGGGTGTAAGACAGTTTTACACAGCGAAAACACTTAGGGTTAACTTGACGAGCCTAGCATGTGCAGACATGTCCTCGGAACACGGAGACCGAAAGGTCGAACACGAGTCGTATGGAAGATACGATCAACATGAGAATGTTCACCGACGATGACTAGTCCGTCTCACGTGATGATCGGACACGGCCTAGTCGACTCGGATCGTGTAACACTTAGATGACTAAAGGGATGTCTAATCTAAGTGGGAGTTCATAATTTGATTAGAACTTTATTATCATGAACTTAGTCTAAAACCTTTGCAAATATGTCTTGTAGATCAATGGCCAACGCTAACGTCAACATGAACTTCAACGCGTTCCTAGAAAACCAAGCTGAAAGATGATGGCAGCAACTATACGGACTGGGTCCGGAACCTGAGGATCATCCTCATAGCTGCCAGGAAACAATATGTCCTAGAAGGATCGCTAGGTGACGCTCCCGTCCCAGAGAACCAAGACATTATGAATGCTTGGCAGTCTCGCGCTGATGATTACTCCCTCGTTCAGTGCGGCATGCTTTACAGCTTAGAACCGGGGCTCCAAAAGCGTTTTGAGCATCACGGAGCATATGAGATGTTCGAAGAGCTGAAACTAGTTTTTCAAGCTCATGCCCGGGTCGAGAGATATGATGTCTCCGACAAGTTCTACAGTTGTAAGATGGAGGAAAACAATTCTGTCAGTGAGCACATCCTGAAGATGTCTGGGTTGCACAACCGTATGACCCAGCTGAACATTAACCTCCCAGATGAGGCGGTCATTGACAGAATCCTCCAGTCGCTCCCACCAAGCTACAAGAGCTTTGTGATGAACTACAACATGCAGGGAATGGAAAAGACCATTCCTGAAGTGTTCTCGATGTTGAAGTCAGCAGAGGCTGAAATCAAGAAAGAACATCAAGTGTTGATGGTCAATAAGACCACTAAGTTCAAGAAGGGCAAGGGTAAGAAGAACTTCAAGAAGGACGGCAAAGATGTTGCCGCGCCTGGTAAGCCAGTTACCGGGAAGAAGTCAAAGAATGGACCCAAGCCTGAGACTGAGTGCTTTTATTGCAAGGGGAAGGGTCACTGGAAGCGGAACTGCCCCAAATACTTAGCGGATAAGAAGGCCGGCAACACCAAAGGTATATTTGATATACATGTGATTGATGTGTACCTTACCAGTAATCGTAGTAACTCCTGGGTATTTGATACCGGTGCCGTTGCTCATATTTGTAACTCACAGCAGGAGCTGCGGAATAAACGGAGACTGGCAAAGGACGAGGTGACGATGCGCGTCGGGAATGGTTCCAAGGTCGATGTGATCGCCGTCGGCACGCTGCCTCTACATTTACCTACGGGATTAGTTTTGAACCTTAATAATTGTTATTTAGTGCCAAGTTTGAGCATGAACATTGTATCAGGATCTCGTTTAATACGAGATGGCTACTCATTTAAGTCTGAGAATAATGGTTGTTCGATTTATATGAGAGATATGTTTTATGGTCATGCTCCGATGGTCAATGGTTTATTCTTAATGAATCTCGAGCGTAATATTACACATGTTCATAGTGTAGATGCCAAAAGATTTAAAGTTGATAACGATAGTCCCACATACTTGTGGCACTGCCGCCTTGGTCACATTGGTGTCAAGCGCATGAAGAAGCTCCATGCCGATGGACTTTTAGAGTCTCTTGATTATGAATCCTTTGACACGTGCGAACCATGCCTCTTGGGCAAAATGACCAAGACTCCGTTCTCCGGAACAATGGAGCGAGCAACCAACTTGTTGGAAATCATACATACCGATGTGTGCGGTCCAATGAGCGTTGAGGCTCGCGGAGGATATCGTTATGTTCTCACTCTCACAGATGACTTGAGTAGATATGGGTATGTCTACTTAATGAAACACAAGTCTGAGACCTTTGAAAAGTTCAAGGAATTTCAGAATGAGGTAGAGAATCAACGTGACCGAAAGATAAAATTCTTACGATCAGATCGTGGAGGAGAATACTTAAGTCACGAATTTGGTACACACTTAAGGAAATGTGGAATCATTTCACAGCTCACGCCGCCTGGAACACCTCAGCGAAACGGTGTGTCCGAACGTCGTAATCGCACCCTATTGGATATGGTGCGGTCTATGATGTCTCTTACCGATTTACCGCTATCATTTTGGGGATACGCTCTAGAGACAGCTACATTCACTTTAAATAGGGCACCGTCTAAATCCGTTGAGATGACACCGTATGAATTATGGTTTGGAAAGAAACCTAAGCTGTCGTTTCTAAAAGTTTGGGGATGCGATGCTTATGTCAAGAAACTTCAACCTGAAAAGCTCGAACCCAAGTCGGAAAAATGCGTATTCATAGGATACCCTAAGGAAACTGTCGGGTATACCTTCTACTTAAGATCCGAAGGCAAGATCTTTGTTGCCAAGAACGGATGCTTTCTGGAAAAAGAGTTTCTCTCGAAAGAAGTAAGTGGGAGGAAAGTAGAACTCGATGAAGTACTACCTCTTGAGCAGGAAAGTGGCGCAGCGCAGGAAACCGTTCCTGTGATGCCCACACCAACTGAAGAGGAAAACAATGATGATGATCAAGGTACTGCTGAACTTCGTAGGTCCACTAGGACACGTTCCGCACCAGAGTGGTACGGCAACCCTGTCCTGGAAATCATGTTGTTAGACAACAATGAACCTTCGAACTATGAAGAAGCGATGGCGGGCCCGGATTCCAACAAATGGCTTGAAGCCATGAAATCCGAGATAGAATCCATGTATGAAAACAAAGTATGGACTTTGACAGACTTGCCCGATGATCGGCGAGCGATAGAAAACAAATGGATCTTTAAGAAGAAGACGGACGCGGATGGTAATGTTACCATCTATAAGGCTCGACTTGTCACTAAGGGTTATCGACAAGTTCAAGGGATTGACTACGACGAGACTTTCTCTCCCGTAGCGAAGCTGAAGTCCGTCCGAATCATGTTAGCAATTGCCGCATACTATGATTATGAGATATGGCAAATGGACGTCAAAACGGCATTCCTTAACGGGCATCTTAAGGAAGAACTGTATATGATGCAGCCGGAAGGTTTTGTCGATCCTCGGAACGCTAACAAAGTATGCAAGCTCCAGCGATCCATTTATGGACTGGTGCAAGCATCTCGGAGTTGGAACATTCGCTTTGATGAGATGATCAAAGCGTTTGGGTTTATGCAGACTTATGGAGAAGTCTGCGTTTACAAGAAAGTGAGTGGGAGCTCTGTAGCATTTCTCATATTATATGTAGATGACATACTCCTGATGGGAAATAATATAGAATTTCTGGACAGCATTAAGGCCTACTTGAATAAGTGTTTTTCAATGAAGGACCTTGGAGAAGCTGCTTATATATTAGGCATCAAGATCTATAGAGATAGATCGAGACGCCTCATAGGTCTTTCACAAAGCACATACCTTGATAAGATTTTGAAGAGATTCAGAATGGATCAGTCCAAGAAGGGGTTCTTGCCTATGTTACAAGGTATGAGACTGAGCTCAGCTCAGTCACCGACCATGGCAAAAGATAAAGAAGAGATGAGTGTCATCCCCTATGCTTCAGCCATAGGATCTATTATGTATGCCATGCTGTGTACCAGACCCGATGTAAACCTTGCCGTAAGTTTGGTAGCAAGATACCAAAGTAATCCCGGCAAGGAACACTGGACAACGGTCAAGAATATCCTGAAGTACCTGAAAAGGACAAAGGACATGTTTCTCGTTTATGGAGGAGACGAAGAGCTCGTCGTAAAGGGTTACGTCGACGCTAGCTTCGACTCAGATCTGGATGACTCTAAGTCACAAACTGGATACGTGTATATGTTGAATGGTGGAGCAGTAAGCTGGTGCAGCTACAAGCAGAGCGTCGTGGCGGGATCTACGTGTGAAGCGGAGTACATGGCAGCCTCGGAGGCAGCACATGAAGCGATTTGGGTGAAGGAGTTCATCACCGACCTAGGAGTCATACCCAATGCATCGGGGCCGATCAAACTCTTCTGTGACAACACTGGAGCTATTGCCCTCGCAAAGGAGCCCAGGTTTCACAAGAAGACCAGGCACATCAAGCGTCGTTTCAACTCCATCCGTGAAAATGTTCAAGATGGAGACATAGAGATTTGCAAAGTGCACACGGATCTGAATGTCGCAGATCCGCTGACTAAACCTCTCTCGCGTGCAAAACATGATCAACACCAGAACTCTATGGGTGTTCGATTCATCACAATGTAACTAGATTAGTGACTCTAGTGCAAGTGGGAGACTGTTGGAAATATGCCCTAGAGGCAATAATAAAAGTATTATTATATTTCATTGTTCATGATAATTGTCTTTTATTCATGCTATAACTGTATTATCCGGAAATCGTAATACACGTGTGAATACTTAGACCACACTATGTCCCTGGTAAGCCTCTAGTTGACCAGCTCGTTGTGATCAACAGATAGTCATGGTTTCCTGACTATGGACATTGGATGTCGTTGATAACGGGATCACATCATTAGGAGAATGATGTGATGTACAAGACCCAATCCTAAGCATAGCATAAAAGATCGTGTAGTTCGTTTTGCTAGAGCTTTGCAAGTGTCAAGTATCTCTTCCTTCGACCATGAGATCGTGTAACTCCCGGATACCGTAAGAGTGCCTTGGGTGTATCAAACGTCACAACATAACTGGGTGACTATAAAGGTGCATTACAGGTATCTCCGAAAGTAGCTGTTGGGTTGACACGGATCGAGACTGGGATTTGTCACTCCGTATGACGGAGAGGTATCTCTGGGCCCACTCGGTAATGCATCATCATATTGAGCTCAATGTGACCAAGGTGTTGGACACGGGATCATGCATTACGGTACGAGTAAAGTGACTTGCCGGTAACGAGACTGAACAAGGTATTGGGATACCGACGATCGAGTCTCGGGCAAGTAACGTACCGATTGACAAAGGGAATTGCATACAGGGTTTGATCGAATCCTCGACATCGTGGTTCATCCGGTTACAACATCGAGGAGCATGTGGGAGCCATCATGGGTAGCCAGATCCCGCTAATGGTTATTGACTGAGAGCGTCTCGGTCATGTCTACATGTCTCCCGAACCCGTAGGGTCTACACACTTAAGGTTCGGTGACGCTAGGGTTATGAAGATATGTATATGCAGAAATCCGAATGTTGTTCGGAGTCCCGGATGAGATCCCGGACGTCACGAGGAGTTCCGGAATGGTCCGGAGGTAAAGAATTATATATAGGAAGTGCTATTTCGGGCATCGGGACAAGTTTCGGGGTTATCGGTATTGTACCGGGACCACCGGAAGGGTCCCGGGGGTCCACCGGGTGGGGCCACCTGTCCCGGGGGGCCACATGGGCTGTAGGGGGTGCGCCTTGGCCATCATGGGCCAAGGGCACCAGCCCCTATAGGCCCATGCGCCTAGGGTTTCCCCCTAGGAGGAGTCCTAGTGGTGGAAGGCACCCCTAGGTGCCTTGGGGGGGAGGGAAACCTCCCCTAGGCCGCCGCCCCCCTAGTAGATCTCATCTACTAGGGCCGGCGCCCCCCCTGGCACCCCTATATATAGTGGGGGAGAGGAGGGACTTCATACACCAGCCCCTGGCGCCTCCACCTCCCCCCGTTACGTCTCTCCCTCGTAGTCTTGGCGAAGCCCTGCTGCTGTGACGCCCTGCATCCACCACCACGCCGTCGTGCTGCTGGATCTTCATCAACCTCCTTCCCCCTTGCTGGATCAAGAAGGAGGAGACGTCTCCCGTCCCGTACGTGTGTTGAACGCAGAGGTGCCGTCCGTTCGGCGCTGGTCATCGGTGATTTGGATCACGTCGAGTACGACTACATCATCACCTTGCAAGCTTCCGCACGCGATCTACAAGTGGTATGTAGATGCAAACTCTCTCCCTAGACTCGTTGCTTAGATGAACTCATAGATGGATCTTAGTGAAACCGTAGGAAAAATTTTAATTTTCTGCAACGTTCCCCAACACCCGCAAGGGTGGCGCGTCCCCCCCAAGGGAGTCCGAATTGGACAAGGGGGAGGGGGCGCGCCCCCTTTCCTCTTCCCCTCTCCCTCTCCTTCCCTTTTCCCCTCCGATAGAAAGGAAAGGGGGGCCGACTAGGATTGGGAGTCCTAGTCGGTTTCCCCCCTATGTCGCGCCCCTGGTGGCCGGCCTCCTCCTCCCCTCCTTTATATACGGGGGCAGGGGGCACCCCAAAGCACACCATTTATTCTCTTAGCCATGTGCGGTGCCCCCTCCACAGATTACTCCCCCAGTCATAGCGTCATAGTACTTAGGAGAAGCCTTGCATGGATCACATCACCATCACCGTCACCACGCCATCATGCTGACGAAACTCTCCCTAAATCCTCTGCTGGATCAAGAGTTCGTGGGATGTCATCGAGCTGAACGTGTGCTGAACTTGGAGGTGCCGTACGTTTGGTACTAGATCGGTTGGATCGTGAAGACGTTCAACTACATCAACCGCGTTGACCTAATGCTTCCGCTTTCGGTCTAGAGGGTACGTGGACACACTCTCCCCTCTCGTTGTTAGGCATCTCCTAGATAGATCTTGTGTGATTGTAGGATTGTTTTTGAAATTGCATGCTATGTTCCCCAACAGATGAGGTCCCAATGGAGAACGTAGTTGTCGATGATCCGGCACCAACACCCTCCTCCGCGCCATCCTTGTCAGTGCATTGCACCATGACCATCGGCGAGGCCCGTGCGTAATACATGGACATGATGAGGGAGAAGTGTGAGGAGCAGTTCAGGGAGGCACAGGCCGACGCCGCCTACAACCACCATGTCCTCCGGGAGCACCTGTAGGAAGAGGAGAAGATATGCCTTGCTCGAGTCATACCGCTCCGCCTGCGAAAGCCACCTCGCACAATGGCGGTACTGCATATGGGTGGCGGACGTTGCAGCCGCCTACAATGGGGGCGAGGTGTTGTTTGGCGAGATCGACGACGAGGCAGAGGACAATGACGGCTCCACCAAGGCCCCGCCCCGCCGACACCGAGGCAGAGGACTTCACGGGCTATGGCGAGGCTATCAGAGTTATTGGCCATGGGTAGCCTCATCTGCCCCCATGGCGTTTCAAGACATCGGGGCCGACTGAGCCCCTCAGGCATCAGAGAGTGACTGCCGCCTTCTTGTGGCCGGCTGGTCCAAGCGGTCGGCTGCGAGAGGGGCCGGCTCCTAGCAGGCGGCCCCCAGATGGGCCGGCTTCTAGCAGGCGGCCCCAATCACCCTCAAAGTCTGAGCCACCATGAATGCGATTAGACAAGGTGTGGCTACAGAGGAGCCTGCCGCCCTCGAATCCAGGGCGAGCCATGGCTACAGTGTGCCGTACCAGCTGGCGATCGCCCACACGGCGTGACACTATAGCCCCTCCGCCCATGACATTGATAACCCACAAGTATAGGGGATCGCAACAGCTTTCGAGGGTAGAGTATTCAACCCAAATTTATTGATTCGACACAAGGGGAGCCAAAGAATATTCTCAAGTATTAGCAACTGAGTTGTCAATTCAACCACACCTAGAAACTTAGTATCTATAACAAAGTGTTTAGTAGCAAAGTAATATGATAGTGACGGTAACGGTAACAAAAGAGTAACGAAAGCAAAGTAATGTTTTTGGTATTTTGTAGTGATTGTAACAATAGCAATGGGAAAGTAAATAAGCCTAAACCAGTATATGGAAAGCTCGTAGGCATTGGATCAATGCTGGATAATTATGTCGGATGTGGTTCATCATGTAACAGTCATAACATAGGGTGACATAGAACTAGCTCCAATTCGTCAATGTAATGTAGGCATGTATTCCGAATATAGTCATACATGCTTATGGAAAAGAACTTGCATGACATCTTTTGTCCTACCCTCCCGTGGCAGCGGGGTCCTAATGGAAACTAAGGGATATTAAGGCCTCCTTTTAATAGAGAACCAGAACAAAGCATTAGCACTTAATAAATACATGAACTCCTCAAACTATTGTCACTTCGGGGTTAACGGATCATAACACATAATAGGTGACTATAGACTTGCAAGATAGGATCTAGAACTCTCATATATTGATGAAAACATAATAGCTTCAGATCTGAAATCATGGCACTCGGGCCCTAGTGACAAGCATTAAGCATAGCAAAGTCATAGCAACACAATCTCATAACATAGTGGATACTAGGGATCAAACCCTAACAAAACTAACTCGATTACATGATAAATCTCATCCAACCCATCACCGTCCAGCAAGCCTACGATGGAATTACTCACGCACGGTGGTGAGCATCATGAAATTGGTGAGAGGATGGTTGATGATGACGACGGCGATGAATCCCCCTCTCCGGAGCCCCGAACGGACTCCAGATCAGCCCTCCCGAGAGGTTTTAGGGCTTGGCGGCGGCTCCTATCGTAAAACGTGATGATTTCTTCTCTCCTATTTTTTCTCCCCGAAAGCAATTATATAGAGTTGGAGTAGGGAGGTCTCCATGCGGCCCACGAGGTAGGGGGCGCGCCCTAGGGGGGGCGCCCCCCCACCCTCGTGGCAAGGGTGTGCCCCCCTGGTCTTCATATTTGGCAAGGATTTTTTATTATTTATTGTAAGATATTCCATGGAGTTTCAGGTCATTCCGAGAACTTTTGTTTTCTGCACATAAAGCAACATCATGGCAATTCTGTTGAAAACAGCGTCAGTCCGGGTTAGTTCCATTCAAATCATACAAGTTAGAGTCCAAAACAAGGGCAAAAGTGTTTGGAAAAGTAGATACGTTGGAGACGTATCAACTCCCCCAAGCTTAAACCCTTGCTTGTCCTCAAGCAATTCAGTTGACAAACTGAAAGAAATAAAGAAAAACTTTTACAAACTCCATTCGCTCTTGTTGTTGTAAATATGTCAAGCTAGCATTCAAGTTTTAAGCAAAGATTATAACTAACCACATTTGCAATAATTCTCAGGTCTCTTGATTACCCATATCAATAGCATAATCAACTAGCAAGCCATAATAATAAATCTCGGATGACAACACTTTCTCAAAACAATCATAATACGATATAACAAGATGGTATCTCGCTAGCCCTTTCTGAGACCGCAAAACATAAATGCAGAGCACCTTTAAAGATCAAGGACTGACTAGACATTGTAATTCATGGTAAAAGATACCCAATCATAGTCATACCCAATGTAAACTAACAATAATGAATGCAAATGACAGCTGCGCTCTCCAGCTAGTGCTTTTAATAAGAGGGTGATGACTCAACATAAAAGTAAATGGATAGGCCCTTCACAGAGGGAAGCAGGGATTTGTAGAGGTGCCAGAGCTCGGTTTTGAAATAGAGGTGAATAACATTTTGAGTGATATACTTTCATTGTCAATATAACAACCAAGAGATGGCGATATCTTCCATGCTACACACATTATAGGCGGTTCCCAAACAGAATGGTAAAGTTTATACTCCCCCTCCACCAACAAACATCAATCCATGGCTTGCTCGAAACAACGAGTGCCTCCAACATACATCAGGTCCCAGGGGGAGTTTTGTTTAGCAATTATTTTTGATTTAGTTTGCATAAAGCATGGGACTGGGCATCCCGGTGACAAGCCATTTTCTCGTGAGTGAGGAGCGGAGTCCACTCCTCTTGAGAATAACCCGCCTAACATGGAAGATACAGACAGCCCTAGTTGATACATGAGCTACTCGAGCATACAAAACATGATGATTATTTGAAGGTTTAGAGTTTGGCACATACAAATTTACTTAGAACGGCAGGTAGATACCGCATATAGGAAGGTATAGTGGACTCATCTGGAATAACTTTGGGGTTTAAGGGATTGGATGCACAAGCAGTATTCCCGCTTAGTACAGGTGAAGGCTAGCAAAAGACTGGGAAGCGACCGACTAGAGAGCGACAACAGCCATGTACATGCATTAAAATTAATAAACATTGGATGCAAGCATGAGTAGGATATAGTCCACCATGAACATAAATATCGTGAAGGCTATGTTGATTTGTTTCAACTACATGCATGAACATGTGCCAAGTCAAGTCACTTAAATCATTTAGAGGAGGATACCACCCTATCATACCACAACATAACCATTTTAATAGCATGTTGGCATGCAAGGTAAACCATTATAACTCATAGCTAATCAAGCATGGCACAAGCAACTATGATCTCTAATTGTCATTGCAAACATGTTTATTCATAACAAGCTGAATCAAGAACGATGAACTCATCATATTTACAAAAACAAAAGAGGTCGAGTTCGTACCACCTTTTCTCATCTCAGTTAGTCCATCATACATCGTCATAATTGCCTTTCACTTGCATGACCGAACGATGTGAATAATAATAAGAGTGCATGTGCATTGGACTAAGCTGGAATCTGCGAGCATTCAATAACAGGAGAAGACAAGGCAATATGGGCTCTTTTGTCAGATAAACAATAATGCATATAAGAGCCATTTCAACAATTTAATTATGGTCTTCTCCTATCGACCTCCAAAGAAAAGAAAAGAAATAAAACTATTTACATGAGAAAGCTCCCAACAAGCAAAAGAAGAACATGAAATATTTTTGGGTTTTCTTTTTAATTACTACTACAAGCATGGAAAGTAAATTTATTAAAAGCTACAACTAATTTTTTTTGTTTTTTCCTAAGGTTTATTAAACACACAAGAAGAAAGCATAAAAGGAAATAAACTAGCATGTATGATACAATGAAAAAGTATGAGCATCGACATCTAGCAATGAGTGTGTGTGAACATAAATGTAATGTCGGTGAGAAATACGTACTCCCTAAAGCTTAGGCTTTTGGCCTAAGTTGGTTTATGGCCACGGCTGGCCTGGCTGATATCCATAATAATAGTTGGGGTTGTACTGTGATGCAGCAGCTATCGCCTGCTGAGCTGCAGTGTGGCGACGAGCAGCCTCTTCTCTCCTCTCGTACTCATGTGCCTCCTCTCTGGTAATAGTATATCCTCCTCTTGCCTGATAATCAAAGAAAGTAGGAGCATGGAGAGTAATACGGACAGCACGACTTTCGTCAAAGATTAGTCGATACTGGAGAGGTGATTCGTTCCTCTCGACAAAATGGTGGGAAACCATAGAATCAAAATCTAAATAGGCAGGAGGTAATTCAATATCATCTTCTCGCACATCTATACCAATAAAATTAGCTACATGGGTTGCATAAATTCCACCAAAGAAATCTCCATTACGTCTATTATGATGCAACCTACGAGCTACAATGGCTCCCATATGATAAGATTGGTCTCCTGACACAACACTCCTGAGAATGCTAAGGCCAGGGACACACATGTGACATGCTTTATCCTTAGCATTTATGCACCTACCTATGAAGAGAGCAAAATAATGTATAGCAGGAAAGTGAATGCTCCCTATGGTAGCCTGCGTTATATCTCTAGATTCCCCTACAGTTATTCTAGCAAGAAAGTTTCTAAATTCAGATTTAGGGGGATCCCTAACACTACCCCATTGTGGAAGTTTGCATGCAGTGGTAAAATCCTCTAAGTCCATGGTGTCGGCGTTCTGGGAACGGGGGTCCCCAGACTTGCCTGCCTGCGGCCTGCGGTGTGGCTCAAAGGGGGGCCCAGCATGGCCCATCTTCATCAACACAGACCCAAGACCCTCACGAGGGGCCAAGCCTCGCAGGGCAGACGACACGGAGCTTCCTCAGGCATGGCCTCATCAGGCTGGCTCGTGAGGAGGCGGAGAGATCAAGGCGGGGTACCTCACGAGGTGCCCGTGACGCAAGCCATGACGACCAAGGGCGCCAGGCGGGCGCCAGCCCGCGCAGTGTCCTCCTTTCCTCTTTGGTGCAAAGGGAGCAAGCGCAGGCGAGAGCATCAAGCAAAGGCACCCATTTCGGTGCAATGAGACCAAGACCAGTCCAACGGCAGGGAGGAAGTCATTGTGGAGCCCAAGCCAGCGTCACCACCAGAGTCTTTGGCAGGCGAGGACCAACTTTAGTCAGGATAAGTGTACCAGATGTTCCCCTTCAAAATGGCCAATTGTTGGCACCCTTCCCGCTCAATATTTGGGAAGAGGCCCAGGGCCTTTGCCTATAAATAGGACCAGCCACCCACAGGGTAGGGGGGTTCGATCGATTAGGAGGAGATCGAATCAAAGAGAGAATCGAGAAGAGAGAGAGAGAGAGAAGGGTGACTGAACTCCTCCTAGCAGTTCATCCCCCCAGCCAAGAACAGACCCTCGCTAGGCTGTTCTTACTTGTATTGCTCATCATCATCAGCCCAAGAGGCAATCCACCACACCACACACTGGAGTAGGGTATTACACCACAACAGTGGCCCGAACCAGTATAAACCCTGTGTCTCTTGTGCTGTTCTTCCCATAGTTTAGATCTTAGCGAGGCGGAGGGGTGCAGGTAGGTAGAAGGCAAAATATCCGCACGCACCCCAGTGTTCAAACCTCAAGGGTCTGCCGGAACCCGAAATCCGACATTTGGCGCGCCAGGTAGGGGTGCGCCGGAATCCAGCTTCTACCGCTTCGTGCCCCGTCGCGTCGTCATCACCATGTCCGGCGACCAGGCGGGCAACCCAGATCCACGGGCGGCGTGGCCCGCCCGCGCAGAGCCGCTCGCCTCGGGCGACCCCGTGCCCTAGGCAGCTCGCGGTCCGCAGGGTGCTGCGGACCGCGGGCGACGCGGACAGGCTTCGACAGCTCTCACACCGCGGCAGGCGCGGTCGGCAGCAAGGGCCTCCAATTACGCCGCGACCACGACACCGTACACCCGCCGGGAGCAGGCGAACTCGAGGGCCGTGCTCACGGTGGCCCGAGAGCTGCTGCAGTGCAGGCTGCTGGAGGGCGGCCGCGACGTGCTGCTGGAGCGGGTGGCAGAGCTCATGGGCTTCGCCGCCTCGGGGGCTCACCCCTTCTGCACCCAGCTCTCATCTCAAGCCCAAGGCGGCCCGCGCGGGGGCTCTACACGCGCCCGCGGGCTCCAAGGCTACTCCAACACCAGCGAAGCTGTCGGCACCGGACCGGCGGTGGCGCCGCCCCCGCTCCTGGTCCACGAAGAAGAAGGGCTCGACGCGACCCACGGTCCTAGTGGACAGCCACGCTACCACCCCACGGTGGGCGCGTCAAGCAGAGCTGCGTGGCACGCGGAGCACTACGGCATGGCCTTCGGGATGACGGCGCCAGAAGAATACGTGCCCCTCATGATGGACCAAGGACACCCTCACGAGGGCGAACAAGGCTCGCTCCTCAGCCCAAGCCGGGGGACGAGGTGCCAGAAGCTGAGCCCTTCCAGGAGTCCCGGGACGATCCCACTGGCCACGCTGGAGGCAAGGATTATCGGGTACTGCTAATTCCTCAGGAGCAGGCATACGCTAATCATGGATCGCAGGAGGTGCAGGTCGCCACAGCGAGCAGCTGCCCCACTCCCACAGTCTCCTACCCCTCGGGAGGAGGGCGCAGGGGGCTGCAGGAGAGGGGCCGAGATCCGACATCACCACCACGGCGTTCAGAGCAAGGTGTTCTCAGGAGGTAGGCCCTCTGCTGGGGAGGTGCCTCAGGACCTGCCCCTGGTGGAGGACCCGTGGTCGTCGGGGGAACCGCTGGCAACCGCTCTACCCCATCGGTGGCGTCCTGGTTTCCGGTCGTTGTTGATGGCACTAGAGTGTGGCGCAAGGCGGGGCCCTCGTCTGGCGATATGAAGCAAGGACGGTACCTGTGAAGAAGGCCCAGTGCCTGTGAAGCTCGCCACCCCGTGACACTCTCACGTATTAATGAGTGGGGCTGTACATGCCCCGGAGTCTCAGGGGTGCCGGCCTCAGGCCCTGGGGCTCCCTCCCACGCCCAGTGGCAACACTTAGCTCCGCGCTGGTGAGAAGACGTCCAAGACTAGATTAGGTGCCGGACGCGGCCTTTTGTCTGCTTTCGTTGCTTTTCCCTTTGGTTGTCGCTTTCCCCCGCTGGATTCAAGTTGGATTCGAATTTGAGATTTGCGTGTGTTCAGGGAAGGGGTGCTTAGTCTCGTTCGAGCAATTTCTCGCGTTTTGGTTACCACTTCGCCTCAGCTGCCTCCCCTCGTGAGCCCCTCGTGAGCTGGGTCAGGCCTAGCTTGCGCGTAGCCCAGACTGCCGCCGCCGCGTCCTCTCAGGAGGGTGTTTTACTACAGATCCTACGGATTCAATCAGGGAACACTTGGGACACCACAGCCTCCCACAGGCTACCTCAGGGCCAGCACGGGAAAAAGGTAAACTAGCCGACCAGCGCGTCACTTAAGCCAGCCACTTGGCGCGGGTGCATGGGCAATGTAGCGTCTACTAATACAATGAACACAAGTTTTACATGAGAGGCTCCCCCTCCAAAATGTTATCACAGCCATCAGGCCAAAACCTGAGTTCTATTCATGCAGGGTAAGGAAGCAGGAACGATGCACAATCAGTCGGATAAATCCCCCAATGCGTCCTCAGGAGCACCACCCGAGCCGTTGCTGGCGTCGCTGAACTCGCCATCGCTGTCCGCGTCGCCGCCAGCGGCGTCAGGGCCGTTCACCACACTGCCCTCGTCGGCAGCCACGATCACGCCATCATCGTCTGAAGCGAAGGCCCTGACAAGAGCATCCACATTGTCTTCCACCCAGTGCGCTTGGTCGTCTCGGACGACCTGGGGGACTGGGGCGATGGAGGCGTCGAAATCGAAGTGGGGATCCATGTTCCGGAGATGGCTGAAGACGCGGGAAAAGGCGCGCCCAAGCAGGGCGCGGCTCCTCTCCTCCACCAACCTGTCAGCCCTGACCGACCGCGCCTCCAGCTGCGTCACCACGTCAGTGAAGAACTGAAGGTTGCCAGCGTAGTTGACTGCGTGCGGCTCGCCAACAGCCGCCTCGCAGATGTTGCCCAAGGCTGTGTTGGCTCTCTCCCGGAGCGTGGTGAGCATGGGGCCATGCTCACGCTCCAGGATCCGCCGCTGACGTATCTCGTCCGCATTCTGGCGCGCAACGACCTCAGCCTCCTCCACCCGCTGGCGAAGAAGGAGCACCTTGGCCTGGGAGGTGGTTGACTCCCCTTGCGCTACCTCAAGGGCGGCCCGAAAAGCATCGGCCCGCCGTGTCGCTTCCTCCAGCTTGGCCCTCAAGGCAGAAGTCCTACCTTCAGCCTCGGCCCGGATCAACTCCAGCCTCTCCTCGAACTCGTGCTCGAGGTTCAAGCGGGCCATCGCCACCCGACGTCCGACCTCCTCCAGGACACAGGCTTCCTGCGCAGCGACATCATCCTTCGCCTGTGTCACCAAGCGCTCCCTCGTCTCCAGACGCTCGTACTCGCGGGTACGTTCGGCGTCTTCCAGCGTCAGCGCCTCCTCACGCTTCTGGAGCTCTCCTGGGTCGCCAGAGGCCACCTTCATCGACGCGAGGGCTGCCTCGTGCAGCTCCACTTGCTCCTCCAGTGAGTGGCACCAGGCCAGGAGCTCCCGAGCCCTCTCCTCCGTCGCCTCTCGCCGCCGGTCAGCTTCCCGGGCCTCCTTAGCGGCCCAAGATCGGGCCTCCCGAGAGGCCACCAGCGACGCCTTGGCCTCTGCGTTGTCGAGATCGCGCTGATGGTGCGCAAGGGCGATGGCTCCCTCCAGCTCGCGCCTCTCTGCAGCCAGGTGCAGGCCCTCGGCCTCAAGGCGCGCGTCTTCATCAGCAAGCTCCTCACCAAGCAGGCTCACCGTGTCAGCCGCCCTTCGAAGGAATCCTTGGCGAAGAGCGCGACGCTCTCGGGCACGCTTGAGCACGTCTTCCACACCATCATCTGCCCCGAGCAAGCGCCGGGGGCCACGAGTCAGCACTCCCCCTCCGGGCAGGGGGCTGGGGGCTGGCACCCTCGCGACGGCCGGGCACGCCATGCCAGAAGCCCGGCCTGGAGCCAGCCCGTCCCCAGATGAAGAGCGCAGGGAGCGCCTCAGCCAATCGCAATCCACGACCAGGCGAGAAGTCCACGACAGGCTGGCTATGCCACGAGAAGGCCCGCGAAGGAGGATCGCGAGGTGCGCAGGGCCACGATGCGCCTCGGGACGGTTCGCCTCTCCGATCGCCCTCACCACAAGGGCTCTGCTGCTCGGAGCGCTTGAGGACGATGGAGGGGGCGAAGCCAAGGGGGACGACACCTCAACCGTCTCCACGAGCTCGGCTGGAAGGGGCCTGCAGAGCAAGGATCAGTAAAAGCAACAGAAGGATCGGGAGCCAGGAAAGGAGAAGGCTTACTCATCAGTGGCGAAGTACTTCCTATGCTTCAGCAGGCGACAAGGGTAATCGTCGCGCAGGGCCTGCCTTCTCTTCTGGAGGGCCTCAAAGTCCACGCGGAAGCGGCCCAAGAGTTGAGCGCAGGGATCAACCTGCAACGAAGACGGAGCGTCAAGGCGATCCGCGTCAGGGGCGCCTGCCTGATGCGCGCCGCCAATCGCCTCGCCAAGAGAAGCGGCTGGAGCCTCAGGGGCCTCAGTCACAGGCGCTGAGGGCAGCTGCTTGCCACCCTCAGCCTCAGCGGCACGGGCCCCAAGAGCTGCTCCCTCATGAGCATCGCACGGCGCTATCACCCCGCCGGGAGCCCCCTCGGCCTCTGGCGCCTCATGCCTCCCTGCTCCGCCACTTGAGGAAGAGTCGCCTTGGCCGACTGGAAGGGTAGTCACCATCACTGGGTTATCGCGAGGCCCCTGGGGGCCGGCGGGGCGCAGCCCCCACTCTTCAAAAATAGGCATCTGATTCACAAATCGCCCTTGCTTTGGCAGAGGTACAGCAAGGCCCCTCCCTGCTAGATGCTGCCAGGGTTGGGGTCCCCAGTCAGGGTCAAGAGCGCTGTCCTCAGCACTTCAGGCGTCAGGTCCTCTTCCTGGAGCCTCATATGATCATCGCGCCCGCTGAAGGCCCACATCTGGCGGGAGTGGTGTTGAAGAGGAGCAACGCGGCGTAGCAGGAACTCCTTCACCACCTTGGGCGCTGTCACGCCAAGCAACCTCAAGAATGCGAAGCGATGCCAGACAAAGACGAGCCGGGGGCTCTCAAGCGTCTCCTGGCCCCAGCCCGAATTGGGGACATCAGGCGAAGTTGGCTCCGATAGAAGAGGGCTGGGCACCCCTGCATCCACATATAGCCACCGCTCGCGGAACCCAGCCGCGGGCAGAGGGAGCCTGAAGTAAATCCCAGAGGCCGCTGTCTCAGACGCGGCAATGAAGCTCACGCACGCCCAACATTAGGTAGGGTCGACAAGGCGCAGAGAGAAGAAGTGGCACAGCAAGGCAACCGAAGGAAGGATGCCCATCATAGCCTCGCAAACAAAGGCGAAGACCAAAAGGAGGGTGATGGATTCAGGACCCAGATGCATCATGTGGATCTGATAGTGGGAAAGCACGGCATTGAAGAAATCAGAAAAGGGAGGAACCAGACCCGCCCACAGGGCATCGGCAAAATACGGGACCTCGGTGACTATCCTATCGATGGAGAAGTGGGACGCGGGCCAGGCCGTCGTCCTCCCGCATTCGTTGAAGATAGTGGCCAGAGCCGAGCTGACCTTGCCCAAGCCCTCGGCGGGGGCCGCCAACGGCGGCGAGCAAGGCGGAGGCACGGGTTTCTTCCCTCTTCCCTTCTTCGTCGGAGCCATGGCGATGGGAAGGGGGGGGGGAAGGTCCGAGATTGGGTTGAAAACAGAGGCTGGAGTTCGAGCGGAGGAAGGACAGAGGGCGCTCGAGCAACAGAAAGGGGAGCGGCTGTGTACGACTACGAGTGCGCCTAGCATGGCACAAAATAAGGGGGGCGTGGGGGAACAGTGCCGCCCACGTCCAATCAACCGCCACGCGGCGCCCAAGGCCGCAGGCTGTTAGGGCCCGCGGCGCTTCGCTCTTGCCCTTCCGCCTCCCTGCACGGCCAAGTCCGGGCGCGCCTTGGGCCCGGGGGCTACTGTCGGCGTTCTGGGAACGGGGGTCCCCAGACTTGCCTGCCTGCGGCCTGCGGCGTGGCTCAAAGGGGGGCCCAGCACGGCCCATCTTCATCAACATAGACCCAAGACCCTCGCGAGGGGCCAAGCCTCGCGGGGCGGACGAGATGGAGCTTCCTCAGGCATGACCTCATCAGGCTGGCTCGCGAGGAGGCGGAGAGATCAAGGCGGGGTACCTCAAGAGGTTCCCGTGACGCAAGCCATGACGACCAAGGGAGCCAGGTGGGCGCCAGCCCGCGCAGTGTCCTCCTTTCCTCTTTGGTGCAAAGGGAGCAAGCGCAGGCGAGAGCATCAAGCAAAGGCACCCGTTTCGGTGCAACAAGACCAAGACCAGTCCAACGGCAGGGAGGAACTCATTGTGGAGCCCAAGCCAGCGTCACCACCATAGTCTTTGGCAGGCGAGGACCAACTTTAGTCAGGATAAGTGTACCAGATGTTCCCCTTCAAAATGGCCAATTGTTGGCGCCCTTCCCGCTCAATATTTGGGAAGAGGCCCAGGGCCTTTGCCTATAAATAGGACCAGCCACCCACAGGGTAGGGGGGTTCGATCGATCAGGAGGAGATCGAATCAGAGAGAGAATCGAGAAGAGAGAGAGAGAAGGGTGACTGAACTCCTCCTAGCAGTTCATCCCCCAGCCAAGAATAGACCCTCGCTAGGCTGTTCTTCCTTGTATTGCTCATCATCATCAACCCAAGAGGCAATCCACCACACCACACACTGGAGTAGGGTATTACACCACAACGGTGGCCCGAACCAGTATAAACCCTGTGTCTCTTGTGCTATTCTTCCCATAGCTTAGATCTTAGCGAGGCGGAGGGGTGCAGGTAGGTAGAAGGCGAAATCTCCGCGTGCACCCCAGTGCTCGAACCTCAAGGGTCTGCCGGAACCCGAAATCCGACACATGGTATAAGATTTATCATAAAGATCAAACAGGGTAGTTGGAGAATTACGTGAAGTGGAAAATTCAAACCTTCTCACAAAGGAACTAGTGAGGTTATGATACTGACTGCACTTCTCTTCCTCGAAGCTCACAAGATCAGCGTTACGCAAATATGCGTTAAATTCTTCTTTAATTCCCGCTCGATCCATAAAATTTTCAGAAGGCTACTCACGAGGACGCACTGGAGCGTCTCTTGGTGGCTCTTCATCAGCATCACGCATTGCAAGCCTGGGTCCTTGCTTCTTTGAAGAACCACCTTGGAACATTTTCCTAAGCATATTTCTTCCTCTGAAAAATTCTGAATTTTTTTAGTAACTTCAAAATAAAAGTAAACCAAACTCAATAATATTGATAGCAACCACTCCTACAAGTGTCTAGGGCCTATATCATGCATCAAAACTACTTTTGACCATATAAATTTGACATGCAAGCTCAAGAACAGGGTCACCTAAGCAGCAAAAAATTGCAATAAATAAAGCACTAGAACAAAAAGTAATTGGACCAATGGAGGAGTCACATACCAAGGAACAATCTCCCCAAGCAGTTTTGTGAGAGGTGCTTTGAGCAAGGAGATCGAAAATGGCAGCAAAGAGGGTTGGAACTCGTGCTTGAGTTGGTTTTTCGTGTTTGTGGGAGGAAGAAGAAGAGGATGGGTGCAAGAATAAGTGGAGGAGGGCCACCGTGGGCCCACGAGGCAGGGGGCGCGCCCTCCACCCTCGTGGCAAGGTGGTTGGCCCCCCTGGTGTGTTCTTTGTTCCATAAATCCTCAAATACTCTAGAAAAAATCATATTTAATTTTCAGGGCATTTGGAGAACTTTTATTTTCGAGGTATTTTTATATTGCATGGATAATCAAATAACAGACAGAAAATTATTTATTTTTACTTTATTTCAACTAAATAACAGAAAGTATAGAGAGGGTATAGAAGGTTGTGCTTCTAGTTTCATCCATCTCATGCTCGTCAAAAGGAATCCACTAACAAGGTTGATCAAGTCTTGTTAACGAACTCATTCCAATTAACATGAAACCGGAGAAATTTTGAATAACACTAGGTTACCTCAATGGGGATATGCACATCCCCAATAATAAGTATATCATATATCTTCTTGACAGTAGGAAGAGGAAATTCAAAACCTCCAAATATAATCGATGAATTTTTTCCGATAGAATTGATACTATGAACTTGAGGTTGTTTCCTTGGAAAATGTACCGTATGCTCATTACCATTAACACGAAAAGAGACATTGCCTTTGTTGCAATCAATAACAGCCCCTGCAGTATTAAGAAAAGGTCTTCCAAGAATAATAGACATACTATCGTCCTCGGGAATATCAAGAATAACAAAGTCCGTTAAAATAGTAATGTTTGCAACCACAACAGGCACATCCTCACAAATACCGACAGGTATAGCAGTTGATTTATCAGCCATTTGCAAAGATATTTCAGTAGGTGTCAACTTATTCAAATCAAGTCTACGATATTAAGAGAGAGGCATAACACTAACACCGGCTCCAAGACCACATAAAGCAGTTTTAACATAGTTTCTTTTAATGGAGCATGGTATAGTAGGTACTCATGGATCTCCAAGTTTCTTTGGTATTCCACCCTTAAAAGTATAATTAGCAAGCATCATGGAAATTTCAGCTTCTGGTATCTTTCTTTTATTTGTAATAATATCTTTCATGTACTTAGCATAAGGATTGGTTTTGAGCATATCAGTTAATCGCATACGCAAAAAGATAGGTCTAATCATTTCAGCAAAGCGCTCAAAATCCTCATCATCCTTCTTCTTGGATGGTTTGGGAGGAAAAGGCATGGGTTTCTGAACCCAAGGCTCTCTTTCTTTACCATGTTTCCTAGCAACAAAGTCTTTCTTATCATAACGTTGATTCTTTGATTGTGGGTTATCAAGATCAACATCAGGTTCAATTTCTACATCATTATCATTACTAGATTGAGCATCATCACGAACATTATTATTAACATTATCTCTAGTTTCAGGTTCATTACCAGATTGTGTTTCAGCATCAAAAATAAAAATATCATTTGGATTCTCAGGTGTTTCAGTAATAGGTTTACTAGAAGAATGCAAAGTCCTATCATTTTTCTTTTTCTTCCTTTCAGAAGGACTATGTGCATCTATTTTATTTCTCTGAGAATCTTGCTCAATTCTCTTAGGGTGTCCTTTAGGATACAAAGGTTTCTGAGTCATTCTACCAGTTCTAGTAGCCACTCTAACAGCATTACCATTATTCTTACTATTCAATTCATTGAGCAAATCATTTTGAGCTTTAAGTACTTGTTCTACTTGAGTGGTAACCATAGAAGCATGTTTACTAATAAGTTTAAGTTCACCTTTAACATTAGCCATATAATCACCCAAGTGTTCTAGCATATTTGAATTGTATTTCAATTGTCTACTAAAATAAGCATTAAAGTCTTCTTGCTTAGCCATAAATTTATCAAACTCATCTAAGCACAGGCTAGCAAACTTAGTAAATGGGATTTCAGCTTTATCATATCTACAGAGAGAATTTACCTTTACTACCTGTGTCGGGTTATTAAGACCATGAGTTTCTTCAATAGGAAAAGGATTAAGATCATATGTTTCTTCAACATGCGGTAGATTAAGACCATGTATTTCTTCAATAGGAAGTAAATTCTTAACATCTTGAGCTTTAATACCCTTTTCTTTCATAGATTTCTTTGCCTCTTGCATATCTTCAGGACTGAGAAATAGAATACCCCTCTTCTTTGGAGTTGGTTTAGGAATAGGCTCCGGAGGTGTCCAATTATTTTCATTTGTCAACATATTGTTCAATAAAATTTCAGCTTCATCTGGTGTTCTTTCCCTGAAAACAGAACCAGAACAACTATCCAGGTAATCTCTAGAGGCATCGGTTAGTCCATTATAGAAGACATCAAATATTTCATTTTTCTTAAGAGGATGATCAGGCAAAGCATTAAGTAATTGGAGAAGCCTCCCCCAAGCTTGTGGGAGACTCTCTTCTTCAATTTGCACAAAGTTGTATATTTCCTTTAAAGCAGCTTGTTTCTTATGAGCAGGGAAATATTTAGCAGAGAAGTAATAGATCATATCCTGGGGACTACGCACACAACCAGGATCAAGAGAATTAAACCATATCTTAGCATCACCCTTTAATGAGAACGGAAATATTTTATGGATATAAAAGTAGCGAGATCTCTCATTATTAGTGAACAGGGTAGCTATATCATTTAATTTAGTAAGATGTGCCACAATAGTTTCAGATTAAGAACTATGAAAAGGACCAGATTCAACCAAAGTAATTATATCAGGATCAACAGAGAATTCATAATCCTTATCAGCAACACAGATAGGTGAAGTAGCAAAAGTAGGGTCCGGTCTCATCCTAGCATTTAGATATTGCTTATTCCATTTAGCTAATAACCTTTTGAGTTCATATCTATCTTTGCAAGCTAAAATAGCTAAAGAAGCTTCTTGATCAAATAAATAACCCTTAGGAATAACAAGTGATTCTTCATCATCACTTTCATCTTCATTACCAGATTCAATATTTTCAATCTCTCTAGCCCTAGCAAGTCGTTCCTCGAGAAAATCACTAAGTGGCACAGTAGTATTGAGCATAGAAGTAGTTTCATCATAAGTATCATGTATAGCAGAAGTAGCATCATCAATAACATGCGACATATCAGAATGAATAGCAAAAGCAGGTGTAGGTGTCGCAAGCTTACTCAAAACAGAAGGTGAACCAAGTGCAGAGCTAGATGGCAGTTCCTTACCTCCCCTCGTAGTTGAGGGATAAATTGTTGTCTTAGCGTCTTTCAAATTCTTCATAGTGTCTAGCAGATATAAATCCCAAGTGACTCAAAGAATAGAGCTATGCTCCCCGGCAACGGTGCCAGAAATTAGTCTTGATAACCCACAAGTATAGGGGATCACAACAACTTTCGAGGGTAGAGTATTCAACCCAAGTTTATTGGTTCGACACAAGGGGAGCCAAAGAATATTCTCAAGTAGTAGCAGCTGAGTTGTCAATTCGACCACACCTGGAAACTTAGTATCTGCAACAAAGTGTTTAGTAGCAAAGTAATATGATAGTGATGGTAACGGTAACAAAAGAGTAACGAAAGCAAAGTAATGTTTTTGGTATTTTGTAGTGATTGTAACAATAGCAATGGGAAAGTAAATAAGCGTAAACCAGTATATGGAAAGCTTGTAGGCATTGGATCAATGATGGTTAATTACGTCGGATGTGGTTCATCATGTAACAGTCATAACATAGGGTGACACAAAACTAGCTCCAATTCGTCAATGTAATGTAGGCATGTATTCCGAATATAGTCATACGTGCTTATGGAAAAGAACTTGCATGACATCTTTTGTCCTACCCTCCCATGGCAGCGGGGTCCTAATGGAAACTAAGGGATATTAAGGCCTCCTTTTAATAGAGAACCGGAACAAAGCATTAGCACTTAGTGAATACATGAACTCCTCAAATTATGGTCATCACTGGTAAGTATCCCGATTATTGTCACTTCGGGGTTAACGGATTGTAACACATAATAGGTGACTATAGACTTGCAAGATAGGATCTAAAACTCTCATATATTGATGAAAACATAATAGGTTCAGATCTGAAATCATGGCACTCAGGCCCTAGTGACAAGCATTAAGCATAGCAAAGTCATAGCAACATCAATCTCAGAACATAGTGGATACTAGGGATCAAACCCTAACAAAACTAACTCGATTACATGATAAATCTCATCCAACCCATCACCGTCCAGCAAGCCTATGATGGAATTACTCATGCACGGTAGTGAGCATCATGAAATTGGTGATGGAGGATGGTTGATGACGACGACGACGATGAATCCCACTCTCCGGAGCCCCGAACGGACTCCAGATCAGCCCTCCCGTGAGGTTTTAGGGCTTGGCGGCGGCTTCGTATCGTAAAACGTGATGATTTCTTCTCTCCTATTTTTTTCTCCCTGAAAGCAGTTATATATAGTTGGAGTTGGAGTCAGGAGGTCTCCAGGGGGCCCACGAGGTAGGGGGCGCGCCCTAGGGGGGCGCCCCCCACCCTCGTGGCAAGGGTGTGGGCCCCCCTGGTCTTCATCTTTGGCAAGGATTTTTTATTATTTATTGTAAGATATTCCGTGGAGTTTTCAGGTCATTCCGAGAACTTTTGTTTTCTGCACATAAAGCAACATCATGGCAATTCTGCTGAAAATAGCGTCAGTCTGGGTTAGTTCCATTCAAATCATACAAGTTAGAGTCCAAAGCAAGGGAAAAAGTGTTTGGAAAAGTAGATACGTTGGAGACGTATCAGACATCACCCAAGACTGGAGGGACCCAGCCCCCATAACGAGCTGTCAGTACGACCCACAAGCGGCGGGTCCTACCAGCTCATGGAAAGCCAGAGGGCGGCAAGCCAAACTAGTCGGCTAAGGGAGAGGCCGGCTTCTAGCACGCGGCCCTCCCCTTCCTAAGAGATTGTGCACCAGCAGCCGGGAGAAACAGGGAGTGGCTATAGTGAACGACCACCAGCTGGCGGAACTGTAGCCACGCCCCTGGACCAAGAAAGCGTCATTAGAAGCACGACCACAATGATGAGCCACCAGCAAGGCCCGCAAGCGGCGGGTGCGACCTATCGGCCAAGTACAAGACAGCCGGCAGGGCCCACTAGCCGGCGGGCCCCAGCTACTAGCGGAGAAGCCGGCCACAAGAGACACTGACGGCCTGGGCCCACACTCGGCCAGATTACCATTGTACCCCTAGGGGTAGGCCTATATAAACCCTCAGGGCACCCTTGCAAAGGGTTCAGATTCTTAGAGAAACACACACATAGAGAGGGAGTTAGGGCTAGCCTTCTTCTTCTTCCTCCTCTAGAGAAACACCTCAAGGAGCACCTTGTAGCCACTCTTGTTGAGCTAGTGATCATGCGGAGACCCCATAGAGCAGGACTAGGGGTGTTATCTCCTAGGAGAGCCCCGAACCTGGGTAAGATTCGTTAGCGTGCATCTCTTCGCCTCATCCCGTTTCCTGGCACCGGCGACATCTTATTAGCCCCCTCCATGATAAGTCGTCCTTTGGCATATGTCGCACGACACCCCCGACATTTGGTGCTCACCATGGAGCTAGGTGCACCGTCGTCCGGAGATCTGTTCTGGACGAGAACCCTCTTCCTCCCCAGCGAGCGTAGCCATCCTGGCACGCCTGACGGTGTTTGCACCGACGCGCTGCACGACGCGGAGGTCGCATGCGCGGCGAGCTGCCTCACCGACCTCATTGGCGAGGTCCGCCTTTCCAACGAGCCTATGTCCGATGCAGGCACCGATGGCCTCAAGAGCCGCCTCGTCAACCTCCTCGACCAGCTCCACATTGCCAACGAGCCGGCTTTCGACCTGGAGTCGATTGGCTCCACTGACCCGATGCTTTTCGATTCCGATACGGCCTCCCTCGATGCCTTCCCCACCAATGTGGTGGTCATCGACAATCCGCTCCCACATGCGGAGAGCGACGGCGGCACCGTCACGGAGGTACTTGTCATCAGCCACACTGGGGGCTCCAGAGGAGCCGACCAGGACCCATTGCAGGCGGCAATGCGGGATCTGTCCACACCCATTACCGCAGACATGGACGCCGAGACTCTGGAAACCTGCCGCATCTCGCTTGTGGAGAACGTCAAGAAATTGGCTACCATGCGCCGCCTCTCCGAAGCCTTCCAGCGTGAAGTTGACCGCGCTTTCGGCGGCACTCCGACTGCTGCTGGGTCCAGCCGAGCCGACATGGTCAAGCAGCGAGGCGGAGCCGTCGCCAGCATGTTTGGAGTAGACCGCCCAGTCTACGCCACGCCCATGGAGAACATACGTGCCGCCCAGGCGGCAGCAGACAAGCTGGACCACCTGGAGGACGACGAGCGTCGCTATATGACGGAGCGTGTTCAGCAGCTTATCGATGCGGCTGCTGCCCAGCAAGAAGCCGGTTGTCGTGTTGAAGAGCTTCACCAATGGGTTGAAAACCCACCCCCTCGCCAGGAGCATGGCGCGACCTCCCGGACACCGACTAGCGGCGCCCACGACAGACGAGACAAGGAGCCGACTGCCAGTCACAGCCGGACTCGAATCACCATCGAGCGCGACCAAGACGGCCGCCCTCGAGCAGTCGAACGACGGGGCGATGATCCATTACCGCCGCCTCCTCGAAGGGAGAGGCGTGCCTCCCCGCCTCCTATTGATCATCCGACTCTTGGCGACCGGCTAGGCCGCCGAGAAGGAGTCGGCGAGAACGATGCCCGCCACCAAATCGACCGGCTGGCTCGGTCCTTGGCGCTAGAGGAAGAAGACCCGATGGGTCCGCCTTCTTTGGGCCCCCGCATCTGTGACGAGCCTTTTCCCAAGGGGTTCTCACTCCCAAGGGACACACCCAAGTACAACAGCTCCGTGAGGCTGGAGGATTGGCTGGTGGATTATTCCACAACAGTCAGCATAGCAAACGGCAACAAGCGTGTTGCCGTGAAGTACGTCCCGCTCATGCTCCAGGGCACGACCCAGACATGGCTGAACAACCTCAAGCCCTACAACATCAACAGCTGGGTGGACTTCACTGAGGTGTTTATCCGGAACTTCACCAGCACCTACAAGCGGCCTCCCAAGCCTCGCCAACTCTCGCTGTGTGTCCAAGGCCCCAATGAGTCCACCCGCGACTACATGACGCGGTGGGCAAAACTACGCAACTCCTTCGAGGGAGTGCATGAGGTCCAAGCTATCGAGTACTTCACTGCCGGGTGCCGAGAAGGCACCTTACTCAAGCACCGACTTCTCTACGACGAGCCGACGACCCTCGACGAGCTTCTGATCATAGCAAATAAATACGCCACGGCCGACTCCTCCATGAAGTCGGAGCTTCAGGTGGATACTTCTGGAAAGGTGCTCCCCCGGCTCCTCGAACACCGGCTGGAGACAATAGTCGGCGCCAGCAGCCGAACGACAACAAGCACAAAGCCCCCCCAGCCGTCTTCCACCAGCCGGCAGGTGGTAACTGTTGAAGATCAACAACCCGAAGGGCAGCCACCCCCAAGCGTCAGAAGGGCAGCAAGTCGAATTGGTTGCCCGCTTTCTCCTTCGAGAAGACTCTCGATGCCCCTGCAAGTTCCACAGCGGCGCGAAGCCGTCCAACCACACAACCCAAAAGTGTCATTGGCTTGCCCGAATTGCCAAGGGAGAAGGACTGCCTCCTCTGCCTGCTGGCCCATCGGCTCCGCCTCCTCAGCAGCTGTCCGCTCGTCCAGTAGTCAGCCAAGTCCAAGATGATTACCCTGAAGAGCATGACGCATATGTCGTCTTCACCAGTATGGCCAGTGATAAGCACAGCCGGCGCCAGCAACACCGCGAAGTAAATGCGGTTGCTTCCACTACTCCGGAGTTCATGCATTGGTCTGAAAAGCCCATCATCTGGAGCCGGGCCGACCACCCAGAAGTAATGCCCTCCCCGAGTTCCTATGCCCTGGTTTTGGATGCTACCCTTGGAAAAAAAAGGTGAGCTGCTCATTTCTCCCAGATCTTAATAGATGGCGGCAGCAGCATCAACATCCTTTACCGGGATACTATGGAGAAACTGAAGATCAAAGAAAAGGAGCTGCTGCCAAGTCGGACTGTGTTTCATGGCATTGTGCCCGGCTTGTCCTGCTCACCAATCGGCAAGATCAAGATAGATGTCCTCTTCGGAGACAAGGATCATTTCCACTGCGAAGCCATTTGGTTCGAGGTGGTTGACCTAGAGAGACCGTATCATGTGCTCCCAGGCCGACCGGCTCTAGCCAAATTCATGGCGGTGCCGCATTATGCTTACCTCAAGATGAAGATGCTAGGAACCAAGGGCATTATCACAATCAGTGGTGACTACGAGAAATCAGCCGCCTGTGCTGTAGCCAGCAGCCGGCTGGCCGAGTCCCTCGTGATTGAGGCAGAGAAGAAGCTCCTGGACCGGGTGGTGGCTATGGCCGGCAAGCAGCCAGACATGTCCCTAGAAGCCCAAGAGTCGGAGACCCAGGGCTCTTTCAAGCCGGCCAAAGAAACAAAGAAGATCCCATTGGACCCTGAGCACCCGGGGAGGTACGCTGTCATAGGTGCAAACTTTGACAGCAAATAGGAAAGCGAGCTCATTGATTTCCTCCGTGAGAATCAGGACATCTTTGCATGGTCCCCTAAAGACATGCCGGGTGTTCCGACGGATTTTGCCAAGCACAAGATACATGTAAGAGCAGATGCCAAACTAGTCAGACAGCCCCTCCCCCGACTGTCAGAAGAGAAGAGGAAAATTGTCGGGGAAGAGATCGCCCGCCTGTTGGCAGCCGGCTTCATCATGGAAGTTTTCTTCCCAGAATGGCTTGCCAATCCAGTCCTTGTGCTGAAAACGAATAACAAGTGGCGTATGTGTATCGATTACACTAGTCTCAACAAAGCCTGCCCCAAGGATCCGTTTGCCTTACCACAGATTGATCAAGTGATAGACTCCATAGCCGGATGCGAGCTGTTGAGTTTCTTGGATGCCTACTTAGGTTATCATCAAATCAAGCTGAACCCGGCAGACCGCCTGAAGAATGCCTTCATCACACCATTCAGAGCCTACTGTTACCTGACGATGACGTTTGGCTTGAGGAATGCCGGCACCATTTTCAGCGTTGCATGCAGAAGTGCCTCCTCAAGAAACTCGGCAGAAACGCCCACATCTATGTGGACGATATTGTGGTGAAGACGGAGAAGCGCGGAACCCCGTTGGAAGATCTCAAGGAGACCTTTGAAAATCTGCGCCATTTTCAGATCAAGCTCAATCCAGAAAAATGCGTGTTCGAAGTACCAGCCGGCCAGCTCCTCGGCTTCCTGGTCTCAGAACGCGACATTGAGTGCAACCCGGCCAAGATCAAAGCCATTGAGAGGATGGAGGTACCCACCCGACTGCGAGATGTCCAAAAATTCACCAGCCGCCTGGCATCCATCAACCGCTTCATCAGTCAGCTGGGCGAAAAGGCCCTTCCCCTGTACCAGCTCCTGAAGAAAACCACTCATTTTAAGTGGAATGACAAGGTGGATGATGCTTTCCTCCAGCTCAAGAAGATGTTGACCACGTGGCCTGTCCTGGCCGCACCGACTGATAAAGAGCCCATGCTCCTCTACATCGCCGCCACCAGTCGGGTGGTCAGCACGGTCATGGTGATTCAACACAAGGAAGACGACAAGGTTCTGCCGGTCCAGAGACCGGTATATTATTTAAGTGAAGTACTGTTGGCTTCCAAGCAGAACTACCCCCACTACCAGAAGATGTGCTACGGCATACATTTTACTGCCAAAAAATTGAAGCCATATTTTCAAGAGCACCCTGTCACTGTTATCCGCACCGCTCCGCTTGCCGAGATCATAGGCAGTAGAGACGCCTCATGCCGAGTGGCCAAATGGGCCATAGAGTTGGCCCCCTACACCATCTTCTACCAACCTCGCACCACCATCAAGTCCCAAGTACTGGCCGACTTTCTTGTCGACTAGGCCGAGACCCAGTACTTGCCGCCCACACCGGACTCCACCCATTGGCGGATGCACTTCGACGGATCAAAAATGCACACCGGTTTGTGTCGGGGGTTGGGAGCGACATATGCCGATGGATGGCTTATCATGGTGGGGGCGAGTAGAACGTCGCCGGTGCCTGGAAACGAGATGATGCATAGACACGAACGGCGGCGTACTTTACCCAGGTTCGGGGCTCTCCTAGGAGATAACACCCCTAATCCTGCTCTGCGGGGTCTCCGCATGATCACTAAGGCAAAGTGAGTACAATGGTGCTCCTCGAGCTGTATCTGTGGATAGGAGAAGGCAAGGCTAGCTCTCTCCCTTCTCCAAGGTCCGGTCTAGTTCTAATGAATCAGAACCCTTTGCATGGGTGTCCTGGGGGGTTTATATAAGCCTACCCCCCAGGGGTACAATGGTAAACTATAGGGGCATAGGGCCCAGCCGTTAGTCTCTTCGCCTGCGGGCCCTCCTGCCGACTACTGGGGCCCGCCGATTGGTGGGCCCAGTCGACTGGTCGGGTACGGAGCCGATAGGCCGCACCCGCCGCTGGCGGGTCCTGCCCGCTACTGATTACTGTAGCCGTGCCTCTAATGACGTAGGCTTGGTTATGGGGTCGTGGCTACAGTCCTGCCGCCTGGCAGACAATTACTGTAGCCACTCCCCGTCTCGTCTGGTTAATGGCGCGTGGGACCCATGGGAGGGGCAAGCCGACTTCCGCGGGCCGGCTCCCTACGGGTCCGACTGGTGGCACCCTTGCCGTCTTCTGGACTATCACTGACCGGTAGGGCCGGTCTTCCATGGATCGTACCGTCAGACCGTCGTGGGTATAGGACTCCGCCCACTGTTGCTGGCGTCAAGGATGGCATGGCAACAGTGCTGTGCCAGTCGGAGATCTCTGCTGGTACAGCGCACTGTGCCCTGGCCATCCCCCGAAAAAGGGGAGGGAGTGGGCTTTACTGCCGCCACTCCCTGTCCCATCCTCCCTGATGAGGGCATGTGCTTTGCTGGTGTCGGGGGCGACTTCCTGTGGTCGGCGACTTCGGAAGCCGCTAGTCGGAATCGGCCGGTCTTGATCTCATCCGTAGGACTCGGACGCTTATGGGCAGACGGCTGTTCCTCCGGCCGCCCTCCTGAAGTCGGCTCTCCGTCCGTGTCCTGAGGGGCGCAGTCAGCCCCGATGTCTTGAAAGGTTATGGGCCTCGGGTTAGCCTACCCGTGGCCCATTACTCCGACAGTAGTCCATGAAGCTGATGAGGCGCCACGGACAATCAGCCGAGGAGCCTCAGTAGCTTCATTCTCTGAAAATTTGAGGTGGAGACTCTGCTTGACTCTGCCGGGCCGACTGGTAGGAGTCGGAGTCGCCTGACTTTGACTCGTCCAAAAAATACTTTCGAACCCACTGGCGGGAACTCAGTGGCGTATGAGCTAAGCTTCCTGGCCGCCACCCACTTCGTGCCCAACACGTGGCAAACAGTGGCCGGGCCAGCCTGCCTACCCATCCGCGAGATGGGACATGCCCGCAGGCAGGGCCCGCCACTACCATGCCTCGGCGCGCATGCGGATCCGCTGCAGCTGTGGGGGACGGTTGAGGTTCCCACGGAGTTACCGCGCACAGTAACTTTGCGCGATAAACGTGGGGGGGGGCATGGGGTAGTGGGCGCAATAAGTCCCACAACCGCCCCTCGGCTTCACAGCCCACTGGGCTATAAGTAGGGGGAGGAGGGGAAACGGCGGAGCACGCGCGTCCTGCCTCCCCACTGCTTCCTCTCCCTCTTCTCTCTCTCTCTGCACTTCAAGCTCCGTCGAACGTTGCGGTGGTTCGCTCACGATGAGCTCTTCCTCCGCCGTCACGCCCCTGACGGCACACTCCGGCACCTGGGATGGTCCGGAGGTCCACGAGGATCACATCGACTTCCTCCGCAAGACGCGTCGACTGCCTGGCGAGGACCTCGTGAGGGTCCGCCTCGCGTGGAGGGGAGAAATTTCGCCGGCGCCGCAGGAGGGTGAGCGGGTCATCTTCCGCTCGCACTTCCTGCGCGGCCTGGGCCTGCCGGCGAGCAACTTCTTCCGCTCTTTCCTCGAGTTCTACGGACTCCAGCCGCACCACCTCACCCCCAACACGGTGGTGCTGCTGTCCGCCTTCGTCACCCTGTGCGAGGGCTTCATCGGCGTTCTCCCCACCATGGAGCTCTGGGGGGAGTTCTTCTTCTCCAAGCTCGGCACCCAAGCCGCGGGCATGCCGGCTTAGTGCGGCACGTTCATCGCTGTGCGGAGGTCGGGGGCCGACAACCCGTTTCCCTCCATCAGGCTGATCAAGTCGGTGAAGATGTGGCAGAGGTCGTACTTCTACGTGAAGAACGTCTCCGCGGAAGGCGATTGGATCAACCCGCCGGCCTACGTAGCTGGCCCGCCGGCTGGGAGGCAGCCAAACTGGTCGCACCGGGCCCGGACGTTGATGCCTGCAGGAGCCGGAGCCGTTGTGCGGCTTTGAGTACTGGCGCAGTCGGAGGGCCTGACCGGGTCGGACTTGCTGGCCGCCTTCGTGGCGCGCCGAGTGCTGCCCCTCCAAAGTCGCCCCACATGATCTACCAGATGAGCGGGCACTGAGACCCGAGCCAAATGTGCACCAAGGAGATGCCTCACGAGGAGGTAGCCTACATGGTGAACTATCTTGCGAGCTGCGACCTCAACAAAGAGTGGAAGTTCGGCAAGGAGCCGTATTCACGTGCTGCCCCTCCGCCTCTGGTGAGTCGTTTTCCTTCTCTCTTTTTCTTTGATTCTCATGACATCTTTACTGCCGAGTCCGTCTTGCTCGTTCTGACCAGTCGGCTTTGGTCAGAACCCCCTCCTCTAGCCAGCAGCTGGCACCATGGGGCCGGACCGCGAGTTCCTCCCCGACCGAGCGGAGGGCGATGTGGACGACCCTGACTTGGGGGCGGCGGCCCTGGAGGACGACGCCGAGGGGGGAGGCAGCGCGTCAGGCGGCCTGAGACTTGGGGCTAGTCTTGAGGACTGGCGTGATGATGACGAGGAGGTTGTCCCACGCCACCAGCCAGGAGCCGGCCAGCCGGGCGCGGGCTCGCCAGCCCCGCCGGACGCTCAAGGCAGCGACAAGAAGCGCAGGGCCGGGACGAGCCTGTTCGGCAGCCGGTCGAAGAAGCCCAAGGGCTCAGCCGCGGCGACCAAGCGGGACGAAGTGGCCACAAAGGCCAACCGCTTCCGCAAGGTGGTGAAGACGCCGCAGCTTATTTCAGCATAAGTACCACCTCCCTTCGTACCTTCACATTTCTTTATTGAGTCTGTTTGAAATTTCTTTACTTTATTTTCCCGGCTTTAGGGCCCCTCTCTCTCTTGAGAAGTCGGTCGCCGGTTCCGTCGTGAAGTCGGCGGAGACCTCCTCCACCACCCGGCGGATTGATCCCGCCGCCAACCTCCGGGAGGCGACGGAGCGGAACACATGGGAGGCGCGTGAGGAGCGGGAAGCCGCCCGCCTGAAGAAGGCGGAAGCCGACAAGGCGGAGGCCGCCGCTCTGAAGAAGCTGGCGGAGGCCGAGGCCGCCGATGCGGAGAAGAAGCGCACAAAGGAAGCCACACACCGCCAGTCGGCGGTGTTTGTCGTCCCCTTGAACTCCGTGCCGCCTCCACCGGAGTTCACGACGCAGACTGGGGAAGTCGGCGACGAGAACCCGGTCATGGAGAGGGACGCCAACGTCACCGCCACACCGGAAGTCATTGTGCCGCCACCGCCACCCTCCGGAGGCGCACCAGGCGGACAACCGGCGAACCCGCCAGTGCCACCAACCAGAGGCGCGGCAGCGATAGGCCTGGCCCTTGAGGTCAGTACGCCGATGCGCCGCCGTCTCGCGAAGGCGGCCTCAGCGCTACGTCCTCTGGAGACCGGCGCTACGAGCTCTACGATCCCGGACACCGAGGTGTCGAGCGCCGTGCCCACCGGGTGGGTGCGGGGAGGCGGGACGGGCCCGTTGGACCGGGCGCTCTTGGACATCCAAGCCAAGCTCCGGGCCGAGGGCGACGCCATCAAGGAGTGCACCAAGGCATACCTGGCGTCACAAACGACCATCTGGGTACGCATCCTTCCTTTTTTGCTTTGCTTCCTTGTTTTTTCTTTGTGGGGGTGCGCCAGCGCACCCACTGGATGTAGTCCCCGAGTTTCGGGCCGGCTGCTGAGCAGGCGGCTCAGAACTCTAATCGGTGAGTTCCAAGTACCAACACTTTTTCTCAAACTTTGATGCAGGATTACCACAATCTTCGTGTGACCTCCTTCAACGCCAATGTCGAGGAGCTGGCCAAGCGGACCGCCGACTTGTCGGACAGCCGGGGTAAGTCTTCTTCTTTCTCTACGGGGACGCGCTAGTGCACCCGCGGGTTGTAGTCCCCGAGATTCGGGCCGACTGCTGAGCAGTCGGGCCGGATCTCCCCGGCGATCTTTCTTCTTTGTTGACGACTGACATCCCTCCCCCTCCTTCTTCAGAAGCCAACGCTGCCCTTCAGCAGCAGCTGGGCAAAGTCAACACCGCGCTGCACGTTAAGGAGGAGGAGTGGGGCCGGCTGACGGAGGAGCGCGACCGGCTGGCTACGCAGCTGGCGGAGCAGAAGGAGCTGCTCCAAATGGCCCAGAAGGAGGCGGAGGAAAAGGAAACCGCCCTTCTCACCGAGTTTGCATTCGAGCGCTCCTCCTGGACCGACAAGGAGGCGACGCTGGTCTCCGGCTTCCAAGCAATCGAAGATCTTGTCGATGGTGAGCTTCCCCCTTGTTTCCTTTTCTAGGCTGCCGACTGCTAGTCGAGTCGGCCTTAAATTTTTAACCTTGTTTCTTCGCTTTTATTCCTTAGCAGACTTCTTCCCCGGCCATTCTGATGCCGCCAATCAAGCCATCGAGGCTGACCGTGAAGCACGGAGGGCGGACGGCGCACAGGTCGCCGCCGACGCCCCCCGAACTCTTGGCGAGCACATTCTTAGCATCGAGGCCCGTCTTCGGCCAGCCCACCGGATGCTGAGCCGGCTTCAACATGTCGGCGCCCAGGCGATTGCTACCCTATGGCCGGACATGCAGGCACCACGCACCCCCAGTCGGACTGCCGACTGGCTGGAGGTGGCAGTCGGTCGTCTTGAGGCCTGGAAGGGTTCTTCAGCCCGGGCTGCAGCCCACCGGGCTTTAGAATTCGCCAAGGCATGGTATCCTGGGCTGAGTTTAGCCCAGTTAGCCACATTCCGGCTGGAAGCTCACGCAGAGCTGGCAATGGTGGAGGAAGATCTTGTCAAGCGCGCCGCGTCGATCACCGAGTACACCGACACCAGCGTCTTCGTCCTAGAGCAGGCTGAGAACGGCGAGGAGGCGCCGCCGGAGTGGTTCTGGCTGAACCCGGACAACGACGAGGACTCGGCGGAGGTGATCGACTCCAGTGGCGAAGAGGAAGGCGAGGAGGAGGAAGGAGACGAGGAGGAGGTGCCAGAGTTCGAGGCAGACGGCCAGCCCCAGCCCGACCGCGCCTCTAGCAACGAGCCGCGCCAAACTAAGCCAGCTGTCGCCAGAGGTGATCAGGAGGAGACCAACCAGCCGGCCGCCCCGGCGACTGGCACCGCCGACCCCTCTCCTCTGAATCCGTCCGCGGCTTCCTAAGCTGCCACTTTATCTTTGTTTTACCTACTTAGTAGTCTCGATGAACTTGTTATTTTGCACAATTCCACCCACCGGGTGTATCTTGAACTTCTATTTGATGATTCGCCAAGGGCCTTTCTATGTAAATATTCATCCGTATTCTATCTCTTCTTGCTTATTGCTCTTTGGCTAGCTGGAGCCCGTGAATGAGTGCCTCGTACTCGGCGATGTTGTTAGAGGCAGCAAAATGGATTTGCAGCACATACTTGAGATTGTCGCCCTTGGGAGAGGTGAGGACGATGCCAGCTCCCAAGCCGGTGCGCATCTTGGAACCGTCAAAATGCATTCGCCAATGGGTGGAGTCGGGCGCTGGCGGTAGATACTGGGTTCGGCCCAGTCGACGAGGAAGTCGGCCAGCGCCTGTGACTTGATGGCAGTGCGAGGTTGGTAGTAGATGGTGTAGGGGGCCAAATCTATGGCCCACTTGGCCACTCAACCCGAAGCGTCTCAGCTGCCGATGATCTCGGCTAGAGGAGCCGTGCAGACCATAGTGATTGGATGTTCTTGGAAGTAAGATTTCAATTTCTTGGCGGCAAAATGAACACCATAGCACATCTTCTGGTAGTGGGGGTAGTTTTGCTTGGAGGTCGACAATACTTCACTCAAATAATATACTGGTCTCTGGACTTGTAGTATTTTGCCTTCCTCCTTGCGCTCTACCACAATGACTGTGCTGACCACTCGGCTGGTGGCAGCGATGTAGAGGAGCATGGGCTCCTTAGGAGTCGGAGCCGCCAGGACAGGTGGAGTAGTCAGCATCTTCTTTAGTTGGAAAAATTCTTCGTCCGCCTTGTGGTTCCACTCGAAAAAAGTGGTCTTCTTCATGAGTTGGTACAGGAGAAGAGCCTTCTCGCCCAGCCGACTGATGAATCGGCTGATGGACGCCAAACAACCGGTGAATTTTTGTACGTCCAGCAGTCGGCTTGGTACCTCCATCCTTTCAATTGCCTTGATCTTCACAGGGTTCCATTCTATGCCGCGTTCGGAGACCAGGAAGCCAAGGAGCTGGCCGGCTGGTACTCCGAAGATGCACTTCTCCGGGTTGGGCTTGATCTGAAATTGGCGCAAGTTCTCGAATGTCTCTTTGAGGTCTTCCAGCAGTGTTCCACGCTTCTCCATTTTTACCACCACATCGTCCACGTAGACATGAGCATTTCTGCCGAGCTGCTTGAGGAGGCATTTCTGCATGCATCGTTGGAAGGTGGCGTCGATGTTCCTTAAGCCGAACGTCATGGTTAGGTAGAAGAAAGCTCCAAATGGCGTGATGAAGGCGGTCTTCAGCCTGTCGGCCGGGTTCAACTTGATCTGGTGATACCCTGAATATGCATCCAAGAAAATCAACAACTCACATCCGGCTGTGGAGTCTATCACTTGGTCGATCCTTGGCAAAGCGAACGGGTCCTTGGGGCATGCTTTGTTGAGGCTAGTGTAGTCAATACACATTCGCCATTGCTTGTTCTTCTTTAGTACCAAGACCGGGTTGGCCAGCCATTCTGGAAAGAATACTTCCATCATGAAGCCGGCTGCAAGCAGCCGGGCTATCTCTTCTCTAACAACTCTCCTCTTCTCTTCTGACAAGCGGTGCAAAGGCTGTCTGACTGGCTTGGCATCAGATTGGACGTGTAATTTGTGCTCGGCGAATTCCGTCGGGACACCTGGCATGTTTTTGGGGGACCATGCAAAGATGTCTCGATTCTCACGGAGGAGATCGACGAGCTCGCCTTCCTATTTTCTGTCGAGGTTGGCACCTACGACAGCATACCTCTCTGGGTGCTCTGGGTCCAAAGGTATCTTCTTTGTTTCCTTGACCGGCTTGAACGAGCCCTCAGCTTCCGACTCTCTAGGATCAGGCGACATCTTCGGCTGTTTGCTTGCCATCGCCACAACTCGATCTAGCAGTCGCTTCTCAGCTGCGATCACGAGGGACTCGGCCAGCCGACTGCTCTCTGATGCGCAGGCAGACGACTTCTTGTAGTCACCATTTATGGCTAGGACCCCCTTGGAACTCGGCATCTTCATCTTGAGGTAGGCATAGTGGGGGACGACCATGAACTTGGCCAGGGCTGGCCGCCAAGCAGCGCATGGTATGGGCTCTCTAGGTCCACCACCTCAAACCATATTGACTCTCGGCTGAAATGATCTTTGTCTCCGAAGAGGATATTGATCAAGATCTTGCCGATTGGCGAGCAGGAAAGGCCAGGAACTATGCCGTGGAACACCGTCCGGCTGGACTGCAGTTGCCTCTGCCTGATTCCTAACTTCTCCATGGTGTCTTTGTACAAAATGTTGATGCTACTGCCGCCGTCTATCAGGACTTTGGAGAAGCGAGCAGCTCGCTTGTCCGTGGCAAAGGTGACGTCCAAAACCAAAGCGTAGGAGCCGGGTTTGGGCATTACTTCTGGGTGGTCAGCTCGGCTCCAACTGATGGGCTTCTCAGACCAATGCATGAACTCTGGGGGGGGGTCAGTAGCTACTACATTCACCTCCTGCTACTGCAGTCGCCTACTGCATCAATCATCGGCCACACTGGTGAACAGGACATAAGCTCCCTGCTCTTCTGGGTACTCGTCTTGTACTGCGCCGACTGGTCTGACCGCCGGCTGCTGGGGTGGAGGAGGCGGCTGCCCCGCAGGTGGGGGAGGCAAAAGTCCGTCTCCCTTGGCTATCCTAGTGAGCGAGTGGCATTTCCGAGTGGTGTGGTTGGACGGCTTCGCGCCACTGTGGAACTTGCAGGGTCCATCCAGAGTCTGCTCATATGAGAAAGCCTGCTGCCAGTTGGACTTGCCGCCCTTCTGGCGTTTGGGCGGGGGCTGCCCTTCTGGCTACTGGTTTTCGATTGTCGCCACCTGCCGGCTGGTGGAAGTCGGTGGTGGGGCTTTGCGCTTGTGGTCGTTCTGCGGTTGACGCCGACTGGTGTCTTCGGCCAGGGTTCGGGGAGCCTGGGGAGCCACCTTGCCGGTCGCACCGACTTGAATCTCCGTCTTCATGGAGGAGTCGGCCGTGGCGTACTTGTCCGCTATGATCAGCAGCTCGTCGAGGGTTTCCGGCTCGTCACAGAGAAGCTTGTGCTTGAGGAGGGTGCCCTCTCGGTATCCTGCGGTAAAGTACTCGATGGCCTGCACCTCGTGCACGCCTTCACAGGAGTTGCGAATCTCGGTCCAACGCGTGAGGTAGTCGCGGGTTGACTCGCTAGGGCCCTGTACACACAAGGAGAGCTGGCGAGGCTTGGGAGGCCGCTTGTACGTGCTGGTGAAGTTGCGGATGAAGGCATCGGTGAAGTCGACCCAACTGTTGATGCTGCGGGGCCTTAAGCTATTCAGCCAAGTCCGGGCCGTGCCTTGGAGCATGAGCGGAACGTACTTCATAGCAACACACTTGTTGCCGTTCGCTATGCTGACGGCCGTGGAGTAGCCGACCAGCCAGTCTTCCGGCTTCACAGAGCCGGTGTATTTGGGTGTGTCTCTGGGGAGCGTGAACCCTTTGGGGAAGGGCTCGTCTCGAATGCGGGGGCCGAAGCACGGTGGACCTAACTCATCTTCTTCTTCAAAGCGCCAGGGATCGATGGAGACGGTCGATCCGGTGGCAGGCGTCATTCTCTCCGACTCCCTCTCGGCGGCCAAGGCGGTCGCCGGGCGTTTGGTGATCAACAGGCGGCGGGGAGACTCGCCTTTCCCTCCGAGGGGGAGGAGGCGGATAGTCGTCCTGTCGTTCCATGGTTCTTGGGCGACCGTCTCGGTCGCGCTCTATGGTGATGCGAGTCCGACTATGGCTGGCAGCCGGCTCCTTGTCTTTTCTTTCGCGGACGCTGCCAGTTGGAGACTCCACGCCTTGGTCTCGGTGCGGAAGCAGGTTGTCATTCCGTCGGCGCAGTGCATCAGTGTGGCAGCCGACTTCATTCTGCTCAGCAGCCGCATCAAAGAGTCGCTGGACGCTCTCCGTCATCGAGCGGCGTTCTTCGCCCTCGAACTCGCCCAGCTTGTCCGCCGCCGCCTGGGCGGCTCGAATGTTCTTCGCTGGCATGGCGTAAACGGGGTGATTCGCCCCGAACAGATCGGCGATAGCCGCGCCGCGCTGCTGGACCGCGCCAAGGCGGCTAGGCCCTGCCGCAGCTGGCGTGCCGCCCACAGCGCGGTCCATCTCGCTTTGGTAGGCTTCTGCCAGGCGTCTCATGCTGGCCAGCTTTTTGGCGCCTTCGACTAGCTAAAGGCGGCGTGCCTCCAGCGTCTCGGCGTCGGCGTCTTTGGGAATGGGCGCTGCCAGGTGTTGTAGCACCGCGTTGAGCGGGTCGTAATCACCCCGGCTAGAGTGCTTGTCATGATCAATGACAAGCACTTCCGTGATGGTACTTCCGCCGCTCTCCGCGCGAGGAAGCGGTTCGTCATAGACCACCATGTTGGAGGGGAACGTGTCAAGTGACGCGGTGTCGGAGTCGACCACCATCGGATCGGTGGAGCCTACGGACTCCAAGTCCTCAGCTGGCTCGCTGGCGACGTGGAGTTGATTGAGGAGGCCTGCAAGGAGGCTCTCGGGGCCGCCCACGCCCGCGTCGGATGCGGGCTCGCCGGAGAGGCGGACCTCGCCGACAAGATCGGCGAGGCAACTGGCTGCGACGACGATTTCAGCGCCATGCAGCGCGTGGTGCAGACTCCGTCTGGCGTGTCAGGCTGGCTGCACTCGCCAGGGAGAAAAAGGGTTCCCGTCCAGAACATGTCTCCGGACGACGGTGCACCAGGCCCCACGGTGGGCGCCAAATGTCGGGGGTTGGGAGCGACATATGCCAATGGATGGCTTATCATGGTGGGGGTGAGTAGAACGTCGCCAGTGCCTGGAAACGGGATGAGGCGTAGACACGAACGCCGACATACTTTACCCAGGTTCGGGGCTCTCCTAGGAGATAACACCCCTAATCCTGCTCTGCGGGGTCTCCGCATGATCACTAAGGCAAAGTGAGTACAATGGTGCTCCTCGAGCTGTATCTGTGGATAGGAGAAAGCAAGGCTAGCTCTCTCCCTTCTCCAAGGTCTGGTCTAGTTCTAATGAATCGGAATCCTTTGCATGGGTGTCCTGGGGGGTTTATATAAGCCTACCCCCAGGGGTACAATGGTAAACTATAGGGGCATAGGGCCCAGCCATCAGTCTCTTCGCCTGTGGGCCGTCCCGCTGAGTGCTGGGGCCCGCCGATTGGTGGGCCCAGCTGACTAGTCGGGTACGGAGCCGATAGGCCGCACCCGCCGCTGGCGGGTCCTGCCGGCTGCTAATTACTATAGCCGTGCCTCTAATGACGCATGCTTGGTTATGGGGTCGTGGCTACAGTCCTGCCACCTGGCAGACAATTACTGTAGCCACTCCCCGTCTCGTCTGGTTAATGGCGTGTGGGACCCATGGGAGGGGCAGGCCGACTTTCGGGGGCCGGCTCCCTACGGGTCCGACTGGTGGCGCCCTTGCCGTCTTCTGGACTCTCACTGACCGGTAGGGCCGGTCTTCCGTGGATCGTACCGTCCGACCGTCGTGGGTACACGACTCCGCCCACTGTTGCTGGCGTCAGGGATGGCATTGCAACAGTGCTGTGCCAGTCGGAGATCTCTGCTAGTACAGCGCACTGTGCCCTGGCCATCCCCCGGAAAAGGGGAGGGAGTGGGCTTTACTGCCGCCACTCCCTGTCCCATCCCCCCTGATGAGGGCATGGGTTTTGCTGGTGTCGGGGGCAACTTCCTATGGTCGGCGACTTCGGAAGCCGCCAGTCGGAGTCGGCCGGTCTCGATCTCATTCATAGGACTCGGACGCTTATGGGCAGCCGGCTGTTCCTCCGGCCGCCCTCCTGAAGTCGGCTCTCCGCCCGTGTCCCGAGGGGCGTAGTGAGCCCCGATGTCTTGAAAGGTTATGGGCCTCGGGTTAGCCTACCATGGGCCTCGGGTTAGCCTACCCGTGGCCCATTACTCCGATAGTTTGGGAGCCGGCATCGTCCTCACTTCTCCCAAAGGCGACAAGCTCAGATACACATTGCAAATCCACTTTGCCGCCTCCAACAATGTGGCCGAGTATGAGCACTAATACACGGACTCCGGCTTGCCAAAGAGCTCAACATTCGCCGGATTCTGTGTTACAGTGACTCCGACTTGGTGGTCCAGTAGTTGTCCGGCGACTGGGATGCCAAGGATGCAAACATGGCAAGTTACCGCTTCCTCGTTCAACAACTCAGCGGATATTTTAAAGGGTGCGAGTTCCACCATGTGCCATGAAGCGACAATGAGCAAGCAGATGCTCTGGCACGGATTAGCTCCACCCGACAAGCCATACCGGCCGGCGTGTCCCACCAACGACTCCTCAAGCCGTCCATCAAGACTTCACTAGAATCAGATTCTATCTTCGTGCTGGCTGCTCCTGAAATAGTCGGATATAGCTCGGGGACTTTGGCAGGTGGCCTGGGGACTACAGCAGTCGGATCTGGATCGGGGACTTCGGCAGGCGGCCCGGGGACTGCAGCAGTCGCTCCCGGCCCGGGGACTTCAGATCTCGACCCAAGGACTTCGACAGTTGACTCGGGGACTTCAACAACGCAACAAGCTGCGGCCGACTCCAGCCCGCCACCTCCCAACCCAGCCGCCCCAGTGCAAGTGGCAGTATTCATAGTAGAAGAAGTCTCAGCACCATCATGGGCTCAGCCCATCCTCTACTTTCTGGTGAACAAGGAGCTGCCAAAAGATGAGATCTCGGCCTGACAGGTGCAACATCGGGTAGCAGCATACACCATCATCAATAGAGAACTCGTAAGGTGAAGCGTCACTGGTGTATACCAGCGCTGTGTAGAGCCAGAAGAAGGCTAAGCAATCCTCAAAGATATCCACCAAGGCGAGTGTGGCCACCACGTGGCCTCAAGATCACTTGTGGGCAAAGCCTTTCGCCATGGTTTCTTCTGGCCGACTGCCCTAGAAGATGCAAAAGACTTGGTCAAGAGATGTAAGGGGTGCCAGAAGTTCAGTTCCAAGCAGCATTTTCCGGCTTCTGCACTCAAGACCATTCCCCTTACCTGGCCTTTCCCCGTCTAGGGACTGGACATGGTGGGACCATTCAGGACAGCACGCGGCAGCATGACTAATCTGCTCGTCGCTGTGGATAAATTCACAAAGTGGATAGAAGCAAAGCCAATCATGAAGTTGAATGGTCCGACTACTGTGACTTTCATTGCAGACATCACCATCCGGTACAGCATACCTCATAGCATCATCACCGACAACGACACAAATTTTGCCAAGGGAGCTTTCGCCCGTTTCTGTGCAACCCAGGGCATCCGACTGGACTTAGTGTCCGTTTCGCACCCACAGTCAAACGGCCAAGTCGAGTGAGCAAACGGCCTCATCCTGTATGGAATCAAGCCCCGACTGGTCGAGCCCTTGGAGCATTCAGCTGGCTGCTGGATCGACGAGCTGCCGGCTGTCCTCTGGAGTCTGTGCACCACTGCGAACAAGTCAACCGGCTTCACCCCCTTCTTCCTTGTGTATGGTGCCGAGGCGGTCATCCCAACCGACATCGAGTTTGACTCACCTCGCGTCACCATGTACACCGAGGCAGAGGCCAAGGAAGCACGAGAAGACGGTTTTGACCTGCTGGAAGAGGGCCGGCTGTGGCACTCAGCCGGTCCGCCATCTACCAGTAGGGTCTATTTTGCTACCACAACCAGAAGGTCAAGCCAAGATCTTTTCAAGAGGGAGACCTTGTGCTCCGGCTGATCCAGTGAACAGCCAGCCAGCACAAGCTTTCGGCCCCTTGGGAGGGCCCTTTCATCATCAGCAAAGCCTTGGGCAACGACTCATACTACCTGATTGATGCCCAGAAGCCCATGGCGCGCAAGAGGGACGATCCCGACAAGGAAACAGAGTGCCCATGGAATGCAAACCGCCTTCGAAGGTTTTATAGTTGAAGCAGTATGTACCATGCTACCTTTTGTATTAAGTACGAAGACTACGGGTCCCTTGAGGAGCACTCGGGGACTGCCCATCTTTTATATATATGATAAGAATTTTGCCTATAAATGTGTTATTTCATTTCTCCGCCTGAAACCGGGTCCGACCAATCGGCCTGGGGAGGGGGGGAGGTTGCCGCCTTGTACTATGTCAGTGCTTCCTGCCGTCGGACAAGTAGTGTGTCAGCACCTACGCCCCTCTTGCCTTAAGGCACATCTCATAGAGCGGCTGTTTGCTTAGCAAGAGGTAAAAGCAAGAAATGGTGCTCACATGAAAAATGGCTAAGGAAAAAAATCATTGACATAGGACAAGCCAGTCCCTCGCCTCACTGACCGGCTACTAAGCAGCCGGCCGGCCATTTTCTTACTTAGCTTGCAACATTCCAATCGGTCAAAGTACTTGTTCTCCCGCAAAGGTTAAATACTTAACCAGGCGGCAGTCCGCAGAGCAGCTGCCCGGCTGGCAAGAAGGTACCTAGGGAGGACGGCAAAGGAAAAAACCAGGAATTAAAAAGCAAATTGAAACTCGGCCAGAGCACAACTCATGCAGAAAAATAATTTACATATCAAAAGGCCCTCGACCAACATTCAACATAGTTTGAATACACCCCGCGGGTGGAATTGTGCAAATTTAACAAAGTTTGTGCAAAAGACTACTAAACAAGAAAAGCTAAGATAAATTGGCAGCCTAGGCCAAAGGAGCAGCAGGCGAGTCGGGCAGGTTGATGGAGTCGGCGGCGCCGGGTGGTGGAGCGGCCGGCTGGTGAGCCTCGGGATGGTCGCCTTCAGTAGCAGTGGACGTGCTTGCACGAGGCTCGGTGCTGGAGGCACGATCGACTCGAGGCTGGCCGTCCGCTCTGACCTCCGGCACATTGTCTTCTTATTCCTCGTACTCCTCATCTTCCTCCTCGTCGCTGGAGGCGATCTCCTCTGCCGAGTCTTCGCTGTCAGCTGGGTTCAGACCGAACCATTATGGCGGCGCTTCAGCGCCGTTCTCATTCAGCTCGGGGACAAAGTCGCCAGTATTGGTGTACTCGGCGATCGCCGACGCCCGAATCGAGAGATGGCACTCCACCGCCGCCAGTTCGGCGCCGGCTTCGAGCCGAAATGTGGCCAACTGGGCTAGATCTAGCCTAGGATACCACACCTTGGCGAACTCCAAGGCCCGCCGCGCCCCTGCTCGGGCCGCGAAACCCTTCCACGGCTCAAGACGGCAAATGGCCACTTCCAGCCAGTCGGCAGTCCGACTGGGGGTGCGTGGGGCCTGCCTGTCTGGCTAGAGGGCGGCGACCACCTGGGCCCTAGCACGTTGCAGCCGGTGAAGCATACGGTGGGCCGGCCGGAGGCGGGCCTGAACGCTGAGAAGCTACTCGGCAAGAGTCTGAGGGGCATCGGCGGCAATCTCCGTGTCACCCGTCCGTCGCTGCTCGCGACGAGCTTCAATGGCCTCGTTAGCAGTGACGGAGTGGCCGGGGAAGAAGACTGCATAAGCAAAAACAACAAGTCAGAAGTCAGAGGCAAGAAGCCGGCTCTCTCAAAACCCCAACAGTCGAAAGAAGAGAAAAAGCTCACCATCGACTATATCTTCAATCCGGCAATAGCCAGCAGTCAGCGCTGCTTCCCTCTCGGCCCAACCCGACAGATCGGTCTCAAACTCAGCCAAGAGATGGACTTCATTGTCCTACGCCTGCTTCAGGGCCGTCTTGTGAAGTGCCGCCTGGTCCGCCAGCTGCTTGGCCAGGCGGTCGCGCTCCTGGGCCACCCTGTTTCATTCGTCCTCTTTGGCACGCAGCACGGTGTTGGCTTCGCCCAGTTGCTGCTGCAGGGCGGCGTTGGTCTCTAAAAAAGGAAGAAAAGAAAAATATCAACAATCAAGAAAAGAAGAAGAGCAGTTGCTGGGAAGATCCGGCCCGACTGCTCAGCAGTCGGCCTGCATCTCGGGGACTACAGCCTGCGGGTGCGCTGACGCGCCCCTGCGGAGAGAAGAAGATAGTGCTTACTCCAGCTTTCCGCCAAGTCGGCGGTCCGTCGGTCCAGCTCTTGGACATGAGCATTGAAGCTGGCCGCGTGGATGTTGTGATAGTCTTGGAGCAAGGCAACGAAAGGGGAGTCAGTCAGAAGCTAAGAACCCGCTATGAAGTTCTAAGCCACCTGCTCAGCAGCCGCCCCAGAACTCGGGGACTACACCCAGTGGGTGTGCTAGCACGCCCCCACTGAAGACTACAAAAATCAAAAGAACAAAGCAAATAATGTACCCGAACGGCGGCTCGCGTCTTCACAAACACCTTCATGCATTCCGAGAGGGCGGCGGCTTCGGCCGTGAAGTCGGCCTGGACATCCTGCACTGCCTTGCTCAAGGCGCTCATCCCGCCTCCATGCACCCACTCTGTCGGCGCGGCGCTGGTGGCCTCGGCCTCGGCCTCAACGCCGATGCCGCCTTCTCAACACGGCGGCGCACCAGAGTGCACGCCGGGAGAACCACCACCAACTCGCCTCCGGTTGGTGTTGCGAAGGTGGCGGCCGGCTGGGTGGCCGGCGCGTCTGCGTTCGGTGGCTGTGGAGGCGCCTCCGCTTCCGGCAAGATGACGTCGCCACCATCCCTCTCCATGACCGGCTGGTCACCGCCGGCTCCTCCTTCTGGTGCCTGGATCTCCGATGCTGGCGGCGCAGAGCATAGGAGGATGATGAGTTGGGGGGCCCGATGACGCGTGGCGTCCGCTGCCCGTTCCTCCGCCTCAGCATCGGCTTTGGCCTTAGCCGCCGCGTCTGCGTCCGCCTGCGGCGCCCTAGCGGCGGCCGCCTTGTTAGCCTCCGCCTTCCTAGCGATGGCTTCCTTCTCCTCCTGCACCTCCCAGGCGTTCCGTTCCCATGCCTCCCTCTATACGGCGGGTGTTGGAGGAGACCTCAGCCGTCCTGACTATGGAGGCTGAGGTCGACCGCTCAAGAGAGAGCGGAGCCCTGCTCCAAAGAAAAAAAATAAGGAAAGATAGGTTTAGAAGGAATCTGCAAAAAAAAAGAGAGCCATAGAAGACACAAGAAAAGGCTAAGGACTTACGCCGACACCATTGGTGGCTGCTTGGGGGCCTTCTGGAACCTGGCCGCCTTCGCGGCGGCCTCGCGCTGCTTGGTCGCAGCGGCCGTGTCCTTGGCCATGGCTGCTGAGTGTCTGGGCTTTTTGGGGTGGCTGTTAAAAAGCAGCGCGCGACGGCGTTTAGGCCCGCCGCTTGGTGCTGGTGGAGCGGCAGAGGAACTCGACCCCGCCTTGTGGGAAGGCAGCGGACGGCCAGGCACCTCCGCCTCCTCCTCCTCCTCCTCGTCCTCGTCCTCGTCCTCCTCCTCATCGTCATCCGGCCAGTCCTCCACGCCGCCTCTTCTTCCGGAGCCGCCTGCTCATCCGCCGCCTATGGCGTCGTCTTCCAAGGTGGCCGCCCCCAAGTCGGGGTCCGCCACGTTGCTGACGTCCAGGTCCGGCTGGTAGACAATGACGGTGTCCGGCTGGGAGGAGAGGATCTGCATCACAGGCGGCCCGGTCAGTCGGCAAACCAGAACCCGACAGAAAGAAGAAAGAAGAATCGAGAGATTACCATAGGCGGGGGGTCGGCGCGAGAATACGTCCGCTTGCCGAATCGCCACCTCGCCTCATCAAGCTTGAGTTCCACGATCTCGTTCACCAGGAGAGCCACCTCTACAGTCGGAATCTCCTTGGTGCACATCCCGAAAGGGTCACGGTGCCCACTCATTTGGCTTATCATGTGCGGTCGGTGTTGGAGCGGCAGGACCCGGCGCACTACGAAGGCGACCAGCAAGTCGGACGCCTTGAGGCCCTCTGACTCCTTCATCACCTTGAGGCGGGCGATGGCGGCGGAGGCGTCTCCCCACAGGTGCTTCGGCTTGAAGCCCCAGTTGACTCGGGGCTCGGCAGGCGGCCCTGCCACATAAGGCGGCAGGTTGATGGAGTTGCGCACCGGGTCAATGTTTTTCACATAGAAATATGACTTCTGCCATAGCTTCACCGACTGGATCAGCTTGATGGCGGGGAAGGCATTCCTGGTACCTAGACGCCGCACCGTGATGTACGCCCCACACTGCGCCGCCTCCTCCCTGGCGGCGGTGCCAAGCTTGCTGTAGAAGAAAGCTCCCCAAATCTTGATGGTGGGGAGGATGCCGAGATACCCTTCGCACATGGTGATGAAGGCCGACAGCAGCACCACCATGTTTGGCGTGAGGTGGTGCATCTGGAGTCGATAAAAGTCCAAGAAGGCACGGAAGAAGTTACTCGCCGGCAGGCCGAAGCCGCGGAGGAAGTGCGAGCAGAAGATGACACGCTTGCCTTCCTCCGGTGCTAGCGAGATTTCCTTGACAGGCGGCACGCGCACCCCGATGCGGTCCGCGCCGGGCAGGCACCATGTGTCGCGGAGGAAGATGAGGTGGTCGTTGTGGATGTTGGAGCCGTCCCAGTCTCCGGAGCGCTCCATGCCGGCTTGAGCGCAATGGCGAGCGTGCGGGCTCGCGGAGAAAGAAGAAAGGTGGTCGGCGGGGAAGAAGCTCATTGACAACGATGAACTTCGGCAGCACTACAGCGAGCAAGGAGTGCGACAGCAGTGGAGAAGAAGAAGAGGGAGTAGGGGAGGGCGCGCGTGCCTTTGCCACTCCCCTCTCCCCCTACTTATGCCCTCTGGCTACGAAGCCGAGGGGACGGGGCGTGGGATCATGGGATTTACTACGCCCACAACCCCATGGCCCGCGTTTACCGCACAGTAACGACGCGGGGTAATGGCGTGTGGGATCCCAACCGCCTGCCTTGGCTGCAGCGGATCCGCGCGCGTGCCGAGGCCCGATAGTGGTGGGCCCGACCTGCTCTTACGTCCCATCAAGCGTGGGCTGGCAGGCCGGCTCGGCAGCTAGCGCCGCATGGCGCGCATGCGGCAGGCGGCTAGCCTAAGCACCTAGCTCGCGCGCCGAATGCTTCGCGCCATGATTGTTCAAATTCCACCAGTCGACTAGTCAGGCTCCGGGCGGCTCCTGGCTTCCGGCACCCCATAAGACGGACCAAGCAAGCAACCAAAACGTCACGGAGTAGGAAGCTGCCGAGGCACCTCCACCTTGCCAGCCGTGGCAACTCGCCAGCTTTGGGGACTACTGTCGGAGTTATTGGCCATGGGTAGCCTCATCTGCCCCCATGGCGTTTCAAGACATCGGGGCCGACTGCGCCCCTCAGGCATCCGAGGGTGACTGCCGCCTTCTTGTGGCCGGCTGGTCCAAGCAGCCGGCTGCGAGAGGGGCCGACTCCTAGCAGGCGGCCCCCAGAGGGGCCGGCTTCTAGCAGGCGGCCCCAATCACCCTCAAAGTCTGAGCCACCATGAATGCGATTAGAGGAGGCGTGGCTACAAAGGAGCCTGCCGCCCTTGAATCTAGGGCGAGTCATGGCTATAGTGTGCCGTACCGGCTGGCGATCGCCCGCACGGCGTGGCACTATAGCCCCTCCGCCCATGACATCACCCAAGACATGAGGGACCCAGCTCCCATAACGAGCTATCAGTACAACCCGCAAGCGGCGGGTCCTACTAGCTCATGGAAAGCCGGAGGGCGGCAAGCCCAGCTAGTAGGCTAAGGGAGAGGCCGGCTTCCAATAGGCGGCCCTCCCCTTCCTAAGAAATTGTGCACCATCAGCCGGGAGAAACGGGGAGTGGCTACAGTGAACGGCCACCAGGCGGTGGAACTGTAGCCACGCCCCCCTGACCAAGCAACCGTCATTAGAAGCACGACCACAGTGATGAGCCACAAGCAAGGCCCGCAAGCGGCGGGCGCGGCCTGTCGGCCAAGTACAAGACAGCCGGCGGGGCCCACCAGCCGGCGGGCCCCAGCTACCGGCGGAGAAGCCGACCACAAGAGACACTGATGGCCTGGGCCCACACCCGACCAGATTACCATTGTACCCCTGGGGGGTAGGCCTATATAAACCCCCAGGGCACCCATGCAAAGGGTTCAGATTCTTAGAGAAACACACACATAGAGAGGGAGTTAGGGCTAGCCTTCTTCTTCTTCCTCCTCTAGAGAAACAACTCAAGGAGCACCTTGTAGCCACTCTTTTTGAGCTAGTGATCATGTGGAGACCCCGCAGAGCAGGACTAGGGGTGTTATCTCCTAGGAGAGCCCCGAACCTGGGTAAGATTCGCCGGCGTGCATGTCTTCGCCTCATCCTGTTTCTTGGCACCGGCGACGTCTTATTAGCCCCCTCCATGATAAGCCATCCTTTGGCATATGTCTCATGACACCCCCTACAGAGGCCCTGCTTCGCCAAGGCCCCGCCCCACCAACAACGAGGCAGAGGACATCGTTGGCTCTGCCGAGGCCCCGCCCTGCCGACAACGAGGGGGAGGATTTCCCCCACTCCACTGAGGCGCCTCCCCCAATGAGGCAGAGGACATCGCCGGCTCCGTTGAGGCCCCGCCCCACTGCCAACAAGGCCGCACCACATAGAAGACGAGGAAGAGTAGAAGATGGTAGGTCGCCGCCGCTCAGGTCCAAGTAAGGCCACTGATTGCTTGTATATGCGTTGGTATTTGCCCGGATAGGAGAGGATGATGCAACACATCGACAATAAGTATTTTCCTCAGTTATGAAACCAAGGTTATTAATCTAGTAGGAGAACCTAGCAACAATATGTAAACAACACCTGCACACAAATAACAAATATTTGCAACCCAACGCGTAAGAGGGGTTGTCAATCCCTCCTCGGTATTGATATAGATTAAATTGTATGAGATTGGATAAATAGATCAAGCAAAAAACACAAAATAAAATAAGTAAATAAAAAGTGCAGCAAGGTATTTTTGGATCTTTGAAATAATAGATCTGAAAACAATATGATATGAAATAGACTCAGGGGATGTAGATTTTACTATTGGCTTCTTTCGAGAAAAGAGCATATGATGGGCAAACAAATTACTATTGGGAAATTTATAGAAGAGCAAATAATTATGATGATATCCAAGGCAATGATCATGTATATAGGCATCACACCCAAGATTAGTAGACCGACTCCTGCGTGCATCTACTACTATTACTCCACACATCAACCACTATCCAGCATGCATCTAGCGTATTAAGTTCATGAAAAACTGAGTAATGCAATAAGAACGATGACATGATGAAGATAAGATCTATTCATGTAGGAATAAACCCCATTTTTTATCCTTAATGGTAATGATACATGCGTGTCAGGTCTACTTTTGTCACTGAGAATGAGCACTGCAAGATCGAACCCATCACAAAGCACCTCTTCCCATTACAAGAAAAATCAATCTAGTTGGCGAAACCAAACCAAAGTTTCAGAGAAGAAACACAAGGCTAAAAAGATCATGCATATAATAGTTCAACAAAAACCCAAATAATATTAATGGATAGATCTGATCATAAACTCACAATTCATCGGATCCCAACAAACACACCGCAAAAAGTCATTACATCAAATAGATCTCCAAGAACATCGAGGAGAACATTGTATTGAAGATCAAAAAGAGAGAAGAAGCCATCTAGCTACTGCATATGGACCTGTAGGTCTGTGGTAAACTACTCACGAATCATTAGAGGAGCACCAATGAGGATGATGAACCCCTCCATGATCGTTTCCCCCTCCGGCAAGGTGCTAGAAAAGGACTCTAGATTGGATCTCGTGGTTCTGGAACTTGCAGCGGCTAGAATTGTGTTTCGTCGACTCCCCCAGGGTTTCTGTAATATTTGAGTATTTATTAAGCTGATAGGCGGTGGAGGGGGTGCCTGTGGGCCCCACTACCCACCAGGTAGCGCCCTGGTGCCTAGTGGGCCCCACAGGGCCCCTTTGGTGCACTCCTTGGGCCTCCTGGGTGTCTTCTGGGTAGAAAAAAATCTCCAAAAAGTTTCACTGCATTTGGATTTCGTTTGATATGGATATTCTGTGAAGTAAAAAACAAGCAAAAAATCAGCAACTGGCACTGGGCACAATGTCAATAGGTTAGTCTCGAAAAGTGATATAAAGTTGCTAGTAAATGAATGTAAAACATCCAAGATTGATAATATAACACCATGGAACAATAAAAAAAATTATAGATACATTGGAGACGTATCAACATCCCAGGCTTAATTCTTGCTCGTCCTCGAATAGGTAAATGATAAAAACAGAATTTTTGAAGTGGAATGCTGCCTAACATGTTCATCACATAATCTTTTCTTTTGTAGCATGGACATTTGGGCTTTTAAATGATTCAAAGCAATAGTCTTTAATTGACATGAAGATTTCAATACTCAAGCATATCAACAAGCAACCATGTCTCTCAAAATATCAACACTAAAGAAAGCTGTCCCTACCCCATTATGCTCAATCATCGACCCATTCATGAAACACACTCAAATATTAGCTACATCCAATGCACAAGTATGATCATAGTGCTCCCTAGTTGGTGCTTTATAAGAAAAGATGGAGACTCAAATAAAAATAAAAATTGCATCAAGTAAATAGATAGGCCCTGCGCAGAGGGAATCCGAGATTTGTAGAGGTGCCAGAGCTCAAAGCTTAAATTGAGAGATAAAATATTTTGAGATGCATGCTTTTCTCATGAACGAAAATGACCAAGAATTCACAACACTTTCCATCCTAGATACATCATATGCGGTTCCCAAACATAAAATAAAGTTTATTCCTTTTTCCACCATTCCTTCAGAATACCTGGGTAGCCATATCCATGGGTGCCTTCCATACCAACACTTTCCAAGGAATTTATTATTTGACAATGATACGTCTCCGTCGTATCTATAATTTTTGATTGTTCCATGCCAATATTCTACAACTTTGATAAACTTTTGGCAACTTTTCATACTATTTTTGGGGACTAACATATCGATCCAATGCCCAGTGCAAGTTCCTGTTTGTCGCATGTTTTTTGTTTCGCAGGAAATCCATATCAAACGGAGTCCAAATGGGATAAAAATGGACATAGATTATTTTTGGAATATATATGAAATATGGGAAGAAAATCAACGCGAGACAGTGCCCAAGGGAGCCACGAGGCAGGGGGCGCGCCCCTGACCCTCGTGGGCCCCTCGTAAGGAGGTTAACGCTCTTCTTAGGCCGCAAGAAAGCTAATTTTTGGAAAAAATTGGAGCGACGATTTCAATCCAATTGGAGTTATGGATCTCCGGATATATAAGAAACGGTGAAAGGGAAGAATCAGGGAATAGAGAAACAAAGAGAGACAAAGAGACAGATCCAATCTCGGAGGGGCTCTCGCCCCTCCCATGCCATGGAGGCCAAGGACCAGAGGGGAAACCCTTCTCCCATCTAGGGAGGAAGTCAAGGAAGAAGAATAAGAAGGGGCCCCTTCTCCCCTTCTCTTCTGGTGGTGCCAGAACGCTGCCGTGGCCACCATCATCATCACCGCGATCTTCACCAACACCTCCGCCATCTTCACCAACATCTCCATCACCTTCCCCCATCTATCTACAACGGTCTACTCTCCCGCAACCCGCTGTACCCTCTACTTGAACATGGTGCTTTATGCTTCATATTATTATCCAATGATGTGTTGCCATTCTATGATGTCTGAGTAGATTTTCGTTGTCCTATTGGTGGTTGATGAATTGCTATGATTGATTTAATTTGCTTGTGGTTATGTTACTCTCCTTTGGTGCCCATCATATGAGCGCGCGCGTGGATCACACCATAGGGTTAGTTGTATGTTGATAGGACTATGTATTGGAGGGCAAGAGTTACAGAAGCTTCAACCTAGCATAGAAATTGATGCATACGAGATTGAAGGGGGACCAATATATCTTAATGCTATGGTTGGGTTTTACCTTAATGAACATTAGTAGTTGCGGATGCTTGCTAATAGTTCCAATCATAAGTGCATAGAATTCCAAGTCAGGGATGACATGCTATAAGTGGCCTCTCCCACATAAAACTTGTTATCGGTCTAGTAAAGTAGTCAATTACTTAGGGACAATTTCACAACTCCTACCACCACTTTCCCACAGTCTCTATATTTACTTTATTGTGTCTTTATCTAAACAGCCCCTACTTTTTATTTATGTGGTCTTTGTTATCTTGCAAACCTATCCAAAAACACCTACAAAGTACCTCTAGTTTCATACTTATTCTAGGTAAAGCGAACGCTAAGCGTGCGTAGAGTTGTATCGGCGATCGATAGAACTTGAGGGAATATTTGTTCTACCTTTAGCTCCTCGTTGGGTTCAACACTCTTACTTATTGAAATAGGCTACAATTTTTCCCTATACTTGTGGGTTATCAAGACCTTTTTCTGGCGCCGTTGCCGAGGAGGCATAGCGTGGGGTGAATATTCTCGTGTGTGCTTTTTTGCTTTATCACTAAGTAATTTTTGTTTGATGTTCTTAGTTGTTTTCTTCCTTTAGTTATGGGTAGGAAACACAAAATACCAAAAAAATTAGTTGTACCTAGTAAACCAATGGTTGAAGAACCACTCAAAATCTATCACACTCCTGAAGCTTATTACTTGGATCATCTTTGAACCCTATGTGCTCGTGCTGAAACCCCAACTAGCTTAGTTGAGGGCAAATCTTTAGATGAGCATGCTTGTTATGTGCGACACCGCATATCTGAAAAAGGGAAACTTTTACTGGATCAAATTCATCGTTTTAATGCTATGCTTGGAATTTATGCGAAGTATATGATATTACTTGTTGTTCTGAAGACCCTAAGAAACACCTTCCCTACCAATGTTTGTTTAGTGATAATGGAATCGTATCTTCTTATGCTAAGGGTGTTTATTATTACTATGATGTTCAACAAATTGAAGAATTTGTTGCTTTTAAGGGTGCTTATGAAATTGCTTCTTTGATTGAAAAGTATGATGCTACTCTTTACAAATCTGAAAATTTTGCCATACTTGAATATTTTTATGAGAATTATGCTTCTAATGCATATGTTAAACCATATATCAAGGTCTCCTCTGCTGTCCAAGAAGAGACTAATATTTTGCAGGAGTCTATGGAAGAAGAAATTGATGAAACTGTGAGCTCGTTGGATGAAAAAGATGATGAGGAGAGTGAAGAACAAAAGGAGGAAGAGCAGATTAGCTACCCATGCCCACCTTCTAATGAGAGTAACTCTTCAACTCATACATTGTTTAATTTCCCTTCGTGCTTACCGAAGGATGATTGTTATGATCCCGTTGATTCTCTTGAAATATCTCTTTTTGATGATGCTTGCTATGCTTGTGGCCAAGATGCCAATATAAATTATGCTCATGGATATGAACTTGCTATAGTTCCTTATGTTAAACATGAAATTTTTGCTATTGCACCCATGCATGATAGTCCTATTATCTTTTTGAATTCTCCCGACTACACTATATTGGAGAAGTTTGCACTTATTAAGGATTATATTGATGGGTTGCGTTTTACTATTACACATGATGATTTTGATGAATATAATATGCATGTGCTTGCTGCTCCTACTTGCAATTATTATGAGAGAGGAACTATATCTCCACCTCTCTATGTTTCCAATACGATAAAATTGCAAGAAACTGTTTATACTATGCGTTGGCCTTTACTATGTGTGCATGAATTGTTCTTTTATGACATGCCGATGCATAGGAAGAGAGTTAGACTTCGTTGTTGCATGATATATGTTACTTTGTGCTCACCACTAAATTACAAATAATTGTTAATTAAAATTGGCTTTGATATACCTTGGGATCCGGGTGGATTCATTACTTGAGCACTATATGCCTAGCTTAATGGCTTTAAAGAAAAGGCTGCCAGGGAGACAACCCGGAAGTTTTAGAGAGTCATTTATTTCTGATGTGTGCTTTTATATAGTTTAAAAACAAAAAAATGAAGAGGGGAACCCAAGAGTTTTCAAAAAGAAAAGTGAAAGTGAGATAGACGAGCATTGTGAAAGTGGGGGACGTCCTTGAACTTTGTTCATTCCCATGGAAACTTTGTGAATCTTAATTATAGAAACTTTTCAACTAAAATAATTATCCCCTTGTACAATTCCATTGTATTATAAAAATAATGTGCCAAGGTTTGCCTTTAGGATGTTTACAATGCTTGTTGGTTTGTATGGTGCAGGACAGAAACTTTGGCTGTAGTGCGTGATTTTACATTTTTTACTGGAACGTCAAATGGTTCTGATTCTTTTTGCACTACTTTATATACAAATTTTTTATTTTTCCTAAGTTTTGAAGAATTGTTCAAGTATCAGAAATATGGTTAATGTTCAGATTATTACAGACTGTACTGTTTTAGACAGATTCAGTTTTTGATGCATAGTTTGCTTGTTTTGATGAAACTATCGAATTATAGCAGTGGATTAAGGCATGGAAAAGTTATACTACAGTAGCTATAATTGAAAAACAAAATATGAATTGGTTTACAACAGTACTGAGAGTATTGAATTGCTTTATTATACTAACGGCTCTTACCGAGTTTTCTGTTAAAGTTTTGTGTGGATGAAGTGTTCGATGATCGAGAAGGTCTCGATATGAAAAAAAGGAAGAGAGGCAAGAGCTCAAGCTTGGGGATGCCCTAGGCACCCCAAGTAAATATTCAAGGATACTCACGCGTCTAAGCTTGGGGATGCCCCGGAAGGCATCCCCCTCTTTTTTCAACAAATATCGATATGTTTTCGGATTCGTTTCATTCATGTGATATGTGCAGATCTTGGAGCGTCTTTTGCATTTAGTTTTCATTTTTATTTTATGCACCATGCTGGTATGAGATAGTTCTTGGTTGATTTATAGAATGCTCTATGCACTTCACTTATATCTTTTGAGTATGGCTTTATAGAATGCTTCATGTGCTTCACTTATATCATTTGAAGTTTGGATTGCCTGTTTCTCTTTACATAGAAAACCGCCATTTGTAGAATGCTCTTTTGCTTCACTTATATTTGTTAGAGAGTGGGCATATCTTCTGTAGAAAGAATTAAACTCTCTTGCTTCACTTATATCTATTTAGAGAGATGTCAGGAACTGGTCATTCACATGGTTAGTCATAAAATCCTAAATAAAACCTGTAGATCACTGAATATGATATGTTTGATTCCTTGCAATAGTTTTGCGATATAAAGATGGTGATATTAGAGTCATGCTAGTGGTTAGTTGTGGATTAGTAGAAATACTTGTGTTAAGGTTTGTGATTCCCGTAGCATGCACGTATGGTGAACCATTATGTAATGAAGTCGGAGCATGATTTATTTATTGATTGTCTTCCTTATGAGTGGCGGTCAAGGACGAGCGATGGTATTTTCCTACCAATCTATCCCCCTAGGGGCATGCGTAGTAGTACTTTGCTTCGAGGGCTAGTAAAATTTTGCAATAAGTGTATGAGTTCTTTATGACTAATGTGAGTCCATGGATTATACGCACTCTCACCCTTCCATCATTGCTAGCCTCTTCGGTACCATGCATTGCCCTTTCTCACCTCAAGAGTTGGTGCAAACTTCACCGGTGCATCCAAACCCCGTGATATGATACGCTCTGTCAAACATAAAACTCCTTATATCTTCCTCAAAACAGCCACCATACCTACCTATCATGGCATTTCCATAGCCATTCCGAGATATATTGCCATGCAACTTCCATCATCATCATATACATGACTTGAGCATTTATTGTCATATTGCTTTGCATGATCGTAAGATAGCTAGCATGATATTTTCATGGCTTGTCCGTTTTTTGATGTCATTGCTACGCTAGATCATTGCACATCCCGGTACACCACCGGAGGCATTCATATAGAGTCATATCTTTGTTCTAGTATCGAGTTATAAGTAAATAAAAGTGTGATGATCATCATTATTAGAGAATTGCCCATAGAAAAAGGAGAGGCCAGTGAAGCCTAAATAAAAAAGGGGGCCAAAGAAGCCCATTCAAAAAAGAGAAAAAAAAGAAAAAGGGGCAATGTTACTATCGTTTTACCACACTTGTGCTTCAAAGTAGCACCATGTTCTTCATATAGAGAGTCTCTTGAGTTATCACTTTCATATACTAGTGGGAATTTTCATTATAGAACGTGGCTTGTATATTACGATGATGGGCCTCCCCAAATGCCCGAGGTCTTCATGAGCAAGCAAGTTAGATGCACACCCACTTAGTTTCAGTTTGAGCTTTCATACACTTATAGCTCTAGTCCATCCGTTGCATGGCAATCCCTAATCCTCGCATTGACATCAATTGATGGGCATCTCCATAGACCATTGATTAGCCGCATCGATGTGAGACTTTCTCCCTTTTTGTCTTCTCCACATAACCCCCATCATCATATTCTATTCCACCTATAGTGCTATATCCATGGCTTGCGCTCATCTATTGCGTGAGGGTTAAAAAAGCTGAAGCGCGTTAAAAAGTATGAACCAATTGCTCGGCTTGTCATCGGGGTTGTGCATGATGTGAATATTTTGTGTGGTGAAGATGGAGCATAGCCAGACTATATGATTTTGTAGGGATAACTTTCTTTGGCCATGTTATTTTGAAAATACATGATTGCTTTATTAGTAGGCTTGAAGTATTATTGTTTTTATGTCAAATGATAGACTATTGCTTTGAATCACTCGTATCTTAATATTCATGCCATGATAAAATATGTGATCAAGATTATGCTAGGTAGCATTCCACATCAAAAATTATCTTTTTTTATCATTTACCTACTCGAGGATGAGCAGGAATTAAGCTTGGGGATGCTGATACGTCTCCGTCGTATCTATAATTTTTGATTGTTCCATGCCAATATTCTACAACTTTCATATACTTTTGGAAACTTTTTATACTATGTTTGGGGACTAACATATTGATCCAGTGCCCAGTGCCAGTTCCTGTTTGTTGCATGTTTTTTGTTTCGCAGAAAATCCATATCAAACGGAGTACAAATGGGATAAAAATGGACGGAGATTATTTTTGGAATATATGTGAAATATGGGAAGAAAATCAACGCGAGACGGTGCCCGAGGGAGCCACGAGGTAGGGGGCGCGCCCCACCCCCTGGGTGCGCCCCTGACCCTCGTGGGCCCCCGTAAGGTGGTTAATGCTCTTCTTCGGCCGCAAGAAAGCTAATTTTTGGAAAAAAAGTCAGAGCGAAGGTTTCAATCCAATCGGAGTTACGGATCTCCAGATATATAAGAAACAGTGAAAGGGCAGAATCAGAGAACGCAGAAACAGAGAGAGACAGAGAGACAGATCCAATCGGAGGGGCTCTCGCCCCTCCCATGCCATGGAGGCCAAGGACCAGAGGGGAAACCCTTCTCCCATCTAGGGAGGAGGTCAAGGAAGAAGAAGAAGAAGAATAAGAAGAAGAAGAAGAAGAAGAAGAAGAAGAAGAAGGGGCCCCTTCTCCCCTTCTCTTCCGGTGGCGCCGGAACGCTGCCGTGGCCACCATCATCATCACCGCGATCTTCACCAACACCTCCGCCATCTTCACCAACATCTCCATCACCTTCCCCCATCTATATACAACGGTCTACACTCCTGCAACCCGCTGTACCCTCTACTTGAACATGGTGCTTTATGCTTCATATTATTATCCAATGATGTGTTGCCATTCTATGATGCCTGAGTAGATTTCCGTTGTCCTATCGGTGGTTGATGAATTGCTATGATTGATTTAATTTGCTTATGGTTATGTTGCTGTCCTTTCATGCCCATCATATGAGTGCGCGCGTGGATCACACCATAGGGTTAGTTGTATGTTGATAGGACTATGTATTGGAGGGCAAGAGTGACAGAAGCTTCAACCTAGCATAGAAATTGATGCATACGGGATTGACAGGGACCAATATATCTTAATGCTATGGTTGGGTTTTACCTTAATGAACGTTTGTAGTTGCGGATGCTTGCTAATAGTTCCAATCATAAGTGCATAGAATTCCAAGTCAGGGATGACATGCTATAAGTGGCCTCTCCCACATAAAACTTGCTATCGGTCTAGTAAAGTAGTCAATTACTTAGGGACAATTTCACAACTCCTACCACCACTTTCCCACACTCGCTATATTTACTTTATTGTGTCTTTATCTAAACAGCCCCTACTTTTATTTACGTGGTCTTTGTTATCTTGCAAACATATCTAAAAACACCTACAAAGTACTTCTAGTTTCATACTTGTTCTAGGTAAAGCGAACGCTAAGCGTGCGTAGAGTTGTATCGGTGGTCAATAGAACTTGAGGGAACATTTGTTCTATCTCTAGATCCTCGTTGGGTTCGACACTCTTACTTATCAAAAGAGGCTACAATTGACCCCCTATACTTGTGGGTTATCAAGACCTTTTTCTGGCGCCGTTGCCGGGGAGTCATAGCGTGGGGTGAATATTCTCGTGTGTGCATTTTTTCTTTATCACTAAGTAATTTTTGTTTGCTGTTCTTAGTTGTTTTGTATCTTTAGTTATGGGTAGGAAACACAAAATACCAAAAAAAATTAGTTGTACCTACTGAACCAATGGTTGAAGAACCACTCAAAATCTATCGCACTCCTGAAGCTTATTACTTGGATCATCTTTGAACCCTATGTGCTCGTGCTGAAACCCCAACTAGCTTAGTTGAGGGCAAATATTTAGATGAGCATGCTTGTTATGTGCGACACCGCATATCTGAAAAAGGGAAACGTTTACTGGATCAAATTCATCGTTTGCACACTCTCGTGCAATGACAAGTGAATAAACACTCATGTTGAGAATAACATATCTAGCATGGAAAATATTGGCCACCACCTGCCGCTTCATGTGTGGTACGGGCACACAAAAAGGAAATTCATCTTGAAAATTAGAGTTGGCACATGATAACCCACAAGTATAGGGGATTACAACAGTTTTCGAGGGTAGAGTATTCAACCCAAATTTATAGATTCGACACAAGGGGGGCCAAAGAATATTTGTAAGTATTAGCAACTGAGTTGTCAATTTAGTCACACCTGGAGATTAATTATCTGCAGCAAAGTGGTCAGTAGCACGGTAATATGATAGTTTTGATAGTAGTAGCAATAGAAATTGCAACGCTAACAGTGATAGCATTGATTTGGTAGCAAGTGCAACAGTAACAATAGCAGTAGTAACTTGGCAAGATCAATATGTAGGAACATCGTAGGCATTGGATCAGCAATTTGTTGGATGATATTTATCATATAACAGTCATAACCTAGGGCGATATGGCACTAGCTCCAGTTCATAAATATAATGTAGGCGTGTATTCCGTAAATAGTCATACATGCTTATGGAAAGAACTTGCATGACACCTTTTGTGCTACCCTCCCGTGGCAGTGGGGTCCTATTGGAAACTAAGGGATATTAAGGCCTCCTTTTAATAGAGAACTAGAACAAAGCATTAACACATAATGATTACATGAACTCCTCAAACTACGGTCATCACCATAAAGTGTCCCGACTATTGTCACTCCGTGGTTGCTGGATCATAACACGTAGTAGGTGACTATAACTTGCAAGATCGGATCTAGAACATAGATATAATGGTGATAACATAAACGGTTCAGATCGGAAATCATGGCACCCGGGTCCAAAGTGAAAAGCATTAAGCATAGCAAAGTCGTAGCAACATCAATCTCAGAACATAGTGGATATTAGGGATCAAGCCCTAACAAAACTAACTTGATTACATGATGAATCTCATCCAACTCCTCATCGACCAGCGAGCCTACGAAGGAATTACTCACTCTCGGTGGAGCTCATCATGGAATTGGCGATGGAGGAGGGTTGGTGATGACGAAGATCGAAGATCACCCTCTCCGGAGCCCCAAATGGATTCCAGATCTGGCCTCCCGATGAAGAACAGGAGGTGACGGCGGCTCCATCTCGTGAAATGCGATAATTCTTCCTTCCTGATTTTTTCTGGAAAAATATGATTTTATAGCATAGGTTTAAGGGTTTACGGGGTCACCAAGTGGCGACAACCCACCTGTGCGCGCCTGGTGGGGGTAGGCACGCCCTGGTGGGTTGTGCCCACCCAGGTGCCCCCTCCGGTGGTTCTTGGCTCCAAAAATTCTCTTTTATTGTATAAAAATTCCTCGCAAAGTTTAATTCCAATCCGAGAACTTTCATTTCTGCACAAAAAACAACACCATGGTAGTTCTGCTGAAAATAGCATCAGTCTGGGTTAGTTTCATTCAAATCATGCAAATTAGAGTCCAAAACAAGAGGAAACACGTTAGGAAAATTAGATACGACGGAGATGTATCAGCACATAAAAATTTACTTGGAATGACATGAAAATACCGCATATAGGTAGATATGGTGGACTCATTTGGCACAACTTTGGCTTAAGGATTTGGATGCACAAGCAGTATTCACGCTTAGTACAGGTGAAGGCTAGCAAATAGATTGAGAAGCAACCAACCAAAAAGCGAAAACTATGATAAACGAGCATTAAAAATAACAAACACCGAATAATGCACTACAAGTAGGACGTAACTTCAATGCATAACTATTGACTTTCGTGCTTGCATAGGGAATCACAAACCTTAACACCAATATTCTTACTAAAGCATAATTACTCACCAACATGACTCACATATTACTATCTCCATATCTAAAAACTATTACAGGGAATCAAGTTTATAATGTCCAGTGATCTTCATGAAAGTTTTTATTATACCCCCCTTGGATATCTATCACTTTGGGACTAATTTCATATATTACGATCGCTAATAACAAGCTCTCAAATAAATTTAAGTGAAGAACATGAGCATAAACAATTTTTTCATCTCTCAAAATAATATAAGTGAAGCAGGAGAGAATTTCTTCAAAAATTTACTAACTCTCAAATTGATCTAAGTGAAGCATGAGAGTATTTCTTCAAAAATTAAAGCACCACCGTGCTCAAAAAGATATAAGTGAAGCACTAGAGCAATTCCATAGCTCAAAAAATTTAAGTGAAGCACACAGAGCAATTCTAACAAATCATAGCATCATTATGACTCTCTCAAATGGTTGTGTCCAGCAAGGATGATTTTGACATACTAAAAAGAAAAACAAGCAAAGACTCATATAATACAAGACACTCCAAGCAAAACTCATGATATGTGATGAATAAAAATATAGCTCCAAGTAAAATTACCGATGGTCATTAGAAGAAAGAGGGGATGCCTTCCGGGGCATCACCAAGCTTAGTTGTTTGGTTCTCCTTGAATATTACCTTGGGGTTCCATGGGCATCCCCAAGATTAGGTTCTTTTCACTCCTTATTCCTTCATCCATCGTGATCTCACCCAAAACATGAAAACTTCAATCACACATAACTTAACAAAACCTTCCACTACTAGGAAAAGGCCTACTAATGGCGCACCGGTTTTGCCTACTAATGGTGCACTACCGGTGCGCCATTAGCATCACGCCACGAGAATTTTTTTCTAATGGCGCACCTGTGGTGCGCCATTAGGATCTAGTATTCTAATGGCGCACCGCTGGTGCGCCATTAGTATGGCCCACAGTGCGCCATTAGTATCTGGTATACTAATGGCGCACCACATAGAAGTGCGCCATTAGTAACAATTTTTTTTCAATTTTTTTCAGAATTTTTTTAATTTTTTTTAAATTTTTTCCATTTTTTTCGTTTTTTTCTTAATCTTAGGTCACTATGGCTTAATCACGGGTCAATATGCTTAATCTCAGGTCAAATCGCACTCCATGGTCAAACTTCCCAAAAGGTCACCATCCTCACACTACTCCAGCCCAAGCACGCTTAACTTCAGAGTTCTATCCAACCCCAGCAACAGCTCACTTCACAGGCACTTGTTGATATATCTAGCATATCAATCCTATTATACCTTGTTGATGTCTAGGACTTTGTTCATGTTCATGACTATGATGAAATTTTGAAAAATATTTCAAACTTCCCGGTCATATTACGTATCATTTTTTGAAAAAAAATTCAAAAAAATAATTTTCAAAACCTTTTTTTTGATTTTTTTGCCTCTAGATCTTGAAAGCCCCGTAACTTTTTTGTGTTAGATTTTTGGGGATTTTGAAAATGTTTAACGGGGCTCCCACTGTTAAATTCGGATGTAACTTTTCGAGTAGATGATTTTTCATATATAAAACTTTTTAATCCGAGTTCGTATGCAAAAGTTATGCCCATTTTACAAATTTCCATAGAGATTTTGCAAATAAAGTCGAAATTTATATTTGTAAATTTTCCCAACAACTAGACCACATATGACATGGGAAACTTATTTTCCTTTATTTTTTTTGACATTTTTATCATTTTTTTTATTTTTTTTAAAACT
>NC_041382.1:603251540-603275666 GCF_002162155.2 Triticum dicoccoides | reverse complement strand
CACTGTCCACAGGTGCGCCATTACTAACAATTTTTTTTATTTTTTTTACTTTTTTTTCAAAACTTCTAATGGCGCACCGTGGGTGTGGTGTGCCATTACTATGTCAACTAGTAATGGCGCACCACACCCTCGGTGCGCCATTAGTAACAAATTTATTTTTTATTTTTTTTTCAAAACTTCTAATGGCGCACCGCACACCAGGTGCGCCATTAGTAATATATTTCTAATGGCGTACCTGTATGTGGTGCGCCATTGCTATATACTAATGGCGCACCACATAGTGTCCATTTCATCTATAGCCGTTTTCCTAGTAGTGTTCATGAGATCTGTTAGTATAATAAAGCAAATCACCACTTTAAATACTGTTGCAAACCATTCATATTTTATTATTGCATTATACCTACTGTATTCTAACTTTACCATGGCTTATACACCCCGATACAATCCATAGATTCATCAAAATAAGCACACAATGCAACGGAAACAGAATCTGTCAGAAGTAGAATAGTCTATAGTAATATGGACTTTGACCATACTTCCATAACTCCAAAAATTCTGAGAACTTAGGATGACGTAGGAAATTTATATATCAATGATGTGTAAAAAATTCAGATTTTTTCGTCACTCCAGTGTTTTTTTAAATTCTGCTACTGGACATAAGAGTTTATGTTTGTCAACAGGAACAAATCAAGTATCACCCAACATGATCCTAAAGGATTTAGTTGGCACAAACACCAATTGAAACATAAAAACACAATCATAACAGTAGCATATTTGTGTGAACACACAAAAACATAAAGAAAAAGAGAAAACATAATTTATTCATTGAGTTGCGTCCCAACAAGCTCTTTTTTATAACCATTAAGATAGGCTTGGAATTTTAAGGATGCTCACATGAAAGAAAATAATTGAAGCACAAAGAGAGCATTGTAAAACTTGTGACAAACACATTTAAGTCTAACATACTTCCCATGCATAGGCATTTTGTAGGCAAACAAATTATCAAGGAAATAAAAATATAGCATATGCAAGGAAGAAGAAAGAAACAATAGCAATCGCAACATAATGGGAGGTATTTAGTAACATGATAATTTCTATAACCATATTTTCCTCTCACAAAATAATTACATGTGGGATCATATTCAAATTCAACAATATAGCTATAACACAACCTATTCTCTACACGATCGACATGCATGCAAAGTTGACACTCTTCCAATAAAGTGGCATTATCATCAAATAAATTCATGACCTCTCCAAGCCCACTTCTATAAAAAAATCATAAGATTGAACACTCTCCAAATATGTGGTATTATTTTTAGCTAAAGTTGACACTCTTTCAAACCACCTTTTAATATTATTGTAAACATTATTTTCAATATCATATTCATTATGAGGCTTAAAGAAATTTTCAAGATCATAAGAAACATTATCACCCCAATCATGATCATTGCAATAAGTAGTGGACATCACAAAAATATCGTCCCGTAGCTTGTAGTTTTGCATATTATTAACATAATCGACATTAATAGAATTTATAGTAACATCATTGCAATCATGATTTTCATTCAAGGAGCTATCATGAATCACATTATAAATTTCTTCCGATAACACTTCATCACAATTTTTAGATTCACGATTTTCAAGCAAAACTTCATAAAGATAATCTAGTGCACTCAAATCACTAAGACTTGGTTCATCATAATTGGATATTTTGAAAATATTAGCAAGTGGATGAGGATCCATATCAATAGATTTTTAGCAAGAGAAGATGCAAGCAAATAAAAGGCACATGGCAACATAAGAAAAGATAGCAAATAAGAAAAAGGCAAATGAAAAATATCTTTGGATTTTTGCAAAAACTTTTTAGAAGTGGGGGAGATGAAAATGAGAGGCAAATGGCAAATGAAGTAAATTGCAAGGAGATGAGATTTGTCATTTGGAACTTGATAGATGTTGATGATGTCTCCCAGGCAATGGCACCAGAAATTCTTCCTGATTGTTTGTATCCGCGTTGGTATTTCCCCGAAGAGGAGAGGATGATGCAGCACAACAACGGTAAGTATTTTCCTTAGTTATGAAACCAAGGTTATCAATCCAGTAGGAGACGAAGCAACACTATGTAAACAACATCTTCACACAAATAACAAATATTTGCAACCCAACGCGTAAGAGGGGATGTTAATCCCTCCTCGGTATTGAGATATATTAAATTGTATTAGATTGGATATATAGATCTAGCAAAAACACAAAATAAAATAAGTAAAGAAAAAATGCAACAAGGTATTTTTGGGTTTTTGGAATAATAGATCTAAAAATAATATGATAGGAAATAGACCCCGGGGCCGTAGATTTCACTAGTGGCTTCTCTCGGGAAAATAACATATGGTGGGTAAACAAATTACTGTTGGGCAATTGATAGAAGAGAAAAAAATTACGACGATATCTAAAGCAATGATCATGTATATAGGCATCACGTCCAAGATTAGTAGACCGACTCCTGCCTGCATCTACTACTATTACACCATGCATCGACCGCTATCCAGTATGCATCTAGTGTATTAAATTCATGAAAAAACGGAGTAATGCAATAAGAATGATGACATGATGTAGACAAGATCAATGCATGTAGGAATAGACCATGTCTTTATATCCTTAATGGCACCGATACATGCTGTCTTATCTCCTTCTGTCACTGAGAATGAGCACCACAAGATTGAACCCATCACAAAGCACCTCTTCCCATTGCAAGAAAAAACAATCTAGTTGGCCAAACGAAATAAAAGTTTTGGAGAAGAAATATGAGGCTAGAAAGATCATGCATATAAGAGTTCAACAAAGAGCCAAATAATAGTAGTGGATAGATCTAATTATAAACTCACAATTCATCAGATCCCAACAAACACACCGCAAAAGTCATTACATCGAATAGATCTCCAGGAACATCGAGGAGAACATTGTATTGAAGATCAAAAAGAGAGAAGAAGCCATCTAGCTACTGTCTACGAACATGTAGGTTTGTGGTAAACTACTCACGAATCATTGGAGGATCACCAATGAGGATGATGAACCCCTCCGTGATCGTTTCCCCCTTTGGCAAGGTGCCGGAAAAGGCCTCTAGATTGGATCTCGTGGTTCTGGAACTTACAGCGGCTGGAATTGTGTTTCGTCGACTCCCCCAGGGTTTCTGGAATATTAGAGTATTTATAGAGCTGAGAGGCAGTCGAGGGGGTGCCCATGGGCCCCATAGGGCCCCTCTGGTGCACTTCTTGGGCCTGCCAGGTGTATTCTGGGCAAAAAAAATCTCCAAAAAGTTCCATTGCATTTGGAATTTGTTTGACATGGATATTCTGCAAAGTAAAAAACAAGAAAAAAACAACTAGCACTGGGCACTATGTCAATAGGTTTGTCCTAAAAAATGATATAAAGTTGCTAGTAAATGAATGTAAAACATCCAAGATTGATAGTATAACAGCATGGAACAACCGAAAAAATATAGATACGTTGGAGACGTATCAGCCACTGCTCCTACCCACTGGTTGAAGCCAAGCTTGGTGGGTTGAGCATCGACGACCGATTATTAGCTGCTTGGCAGCGACGTGGAGTCAGACAACTTTACTTCTTGTCGCTCCGGAGGCGGAGCTGGAGAAGAAGCTTCAGTTCTTGGGGCTCAGCCGGTTACGAGGAATGGGCGCCGGAGTTCATAGTTTAGGTTAATTTATTATACCTCTAGCACACCCCTTTTTACTTGAAGAATGTCTGAAATGTAATGAAATCCGGCCGTGTGTGAACGAATTTAGTTCGATTAGTTCAAATTCTTGAATCAGTGGCATTAGATGAACATGCAAAATAATATGTACTAGCATTATTCTCAGGACGCACGGTGATCACCTTGTTTGCAGCAGTTTCACACGTATAAAAAGTTTGAGTAGCTTTTTAGCATGCATGTACATTGCAATCATACTCACAGGCCTGACAATTCATAGACAACATTCACAACAATCGATGATTATGCATCTCAATGATCCACATGACAGAGCTAGTATTTACTTCACAACTGAAGACACGGATAAAGAAAAACCGATCGATGCTGCTGATGGCAAAGGGCGCCCCATTCCAAAATATGAAACGCATGTCTTCTTGCTAACATCAATCAGCGAAATTTGACATGGTTATCCCATTCCAAAATATCAAATGCGTGTCTTTTTGCATACATCAATGAGCAAACTTTGACAAGTTTTCCCATTCCAAAATACCAAATGCCTACAATTGTGGAATGGGCGGGGTTTGCCCTCAATTTGCACATCGACATGTCACCTCATGCTAAATAAACTAGCTATTCTTTTTGTGCAGTTCCACTAAAATCAACCAACTTCATGCACAACTTGTAGGATTTCGCCTTTATATGTTGCAATGCCTTGAACATATCATCACCTCCTTTCCTGTAGCTATTTTTGTGGCTGAAGGTGGAAATGAATGATTCGAGAACATTCATTGTATTGTGCATGATGAACTATAATGGAGGGCACGAACCATCAGAACATTTTGTGCAGTTCCCATTGAAATCAACCTGAGCATCTATGTTTGCATAAATACAAAAAGTGATTAGTATAAAGCAAACTGTATTATGAATTTACAGTTTAAACATGTACCTACATGATCCATGGAGAGCGCACATTTCAAAAAATGGAACTCACCAGAAAGAATCCTAAAACAACATTGTACTTTCCCATCACAACAACAAAGATGGAGATCTGTGAGTCCTTCTGAGCGGAAGTTAGTTTGTTCTTGTGGGCAGTAATGTAACCATCCTTCAACTGCTCCCTTCTGATAAGAAGAGAGACTTGGCTTCTTAATCCTGGCATAATCGGAACAAGGCACTTCACATACTCCATATTCTTCTTCAGAGGAGGATGAGCTTGTTGTGCGAAGACAAGAGAACAACTAAATGCTAGCATCCCTGTTTGCTCAAAAAAGAAAATGAAATATGTAAAACAACCATTACATTAACAATGGGAGTAATTGATGAAATGTATAGTCACAAAGAGATGCATCCTCATAGGAAATGATATGATACCACAGACAACAGCTCAACTTGAACTGTAGTATTACTTCATTTTATCAATGGCTATAACGGTGGCAAACCGGTGTGTCAATTTATTAGCTACCTTAGATTAACATGCGAAACAACACCACTTTCTCATGACAGTAGTTAAACAATAGCAAAACACCAATAGAGATGACAAATCTCAATCATATGGATGAAATCTGTGGGCTGGTACCAACCTTTGTCAGGAGACTTATTGTGTAGAGCATACAGACGAAGCAGTTCTCGGGAAGCATCCATTATTATCTACTATGGTTGCCATGCTTACTATATACTCCTCGATTAGTTTAATGTTTCCAACATCTTATTGTGCAGTTCCATTAAAATATATGTTATCTTCAAGCAAGATCCCTGTTTTCACAAGTAGAGATAGTTACATATTACATTAAGAGTGGCATCAAATCACATCAGCAAAAGAATTGCTCGTTCCAGCCATAGCAATAAATTAAGATGCAAAATATATCATTACTTGTGTCATCGCAGTTCCAGTGCTTCATTATAGCACCCGGGAGTTGATTTTTGTTCTTCTTCCGCTTGTTCTTCCCCTTCATAAATTGGTTCAATAACAGACAAGCTTCACCTTCAATGTAAGATTTGGCATGTCAATTAGGGAGCAAAAGTATAGAACTAAATAGCAACATTAATTTGACAGTAGCAGAATACAGGCCAACAGTTGTGAAATATGACTATCTTACCTCAATGGGATATTACAGTGCACATATAGATTGGAAGTCTGGTCTCCTTTTGTGTAGTTCACTAAAATCAAGCAACATTACTCTATAAGTAGCACAACATATGAAAACACTCACAAGAAGAAGCTCTGAAACAAATTTGTCAACACAGATAGGAAGTAGATCTCCTCTTGTGCAGTTCCACTAAGATCAAGCAATCAAGCAACATTGTCAATGCGACTAGTTGTACTGCACAAAACACTCTTAAAATAAAAAGTGTTTTGTGTATTGCAACCACTACAAAAAAAGACACATCCGTGACATTTTGGGCCAAACGAATTTTTTTCCTATCATACTTATGACACTTCTATGACGATAATTATGACAAAACCTGGTATCATCATAGATGTGGTGGGATCCTACTTCTATGACAAAAAATCATGATAGAAAATGGACTTTTCGTCCTGGGCGGGCCGGAGACGTAGCTGCATGACATTCTTTGGGCCGTCCATGACGAAAAAAACCATGGTAGAAGCAAGGGCGAGGAAAATTTTAGGGAGTTCCTGGTTACGGTGGGTGGTCGGGGGCCGAGCGATGCACGTGTCTCTCGTACACGTACGTGCGTGTGTGCGAGGCGTTGGGCTCTAACTGAAGCCGAGCGAGGCGTTGGGCTCTAACTAAACCCGAGCGATTGTACTGCAGGCTACGCGTTACTGAACCTGAGTGATCCCTTCGCTACTATTGCTAACTGAAGCCGATCGATGCTGCCTCTGGATGAACAGTGAGCGTTGCTGGGGGGGGGGTTGGATGAACAGTTCCTGGTGGGGGTGGATGGACAGGACCCTGTAGTGTTGCCTCTCGATGAACAGGACCCCGATCGATCGAGCCGGTTGGGGCTGGATGAACAGGACCCCTTGGAGGGCTGGATGAACAGGACCACCCCGTGGAGGGCTGGATGAACAGTTAACGGTGGAGGGCTGGATGAATAGTAGCCCGTGGAGGGGTGGTTGAACAGGAGACCGTGGAGAGGGTTGGTTGAACAGTAGCCGGTGGAGTAGCGCGCGGTGGAGGCTGGATGAACAGGAGCCCATGGATGAACAGTCGCAGGTGGAGGCTGGAGGAGGTCGACGGTGGATGAACAGGAGCCCGTGGAGGCTGGAGGGGGTCGACTGTGGAGATGAACAGTGTCCCGTGGAGTCCTGTTTTGCGGTATGCCACACCCCTCCCGATGAACAGGACCCCCGTTACGACCGTAGCACTCCAACACAAGTCCGTTTCCATCGTTTTGCGGTACGCCACACCCCTCCCGATCAACAGGACCCCGTTTCGACCGTAGGAGCTCTAACACAAGTCCGTTTCCTCTGTTTTGCGGTATGCCAGACCCCTCCCGATGAACAGGATCTCGTTTCGAACGTGGCCGGTCGAACACAAGCCCGTTTCCTCCGTTGTGCAGTACGCCAGGCCTCGTTTCCATCGGCTGTTCCGTCCAAGCCCTCCCGATGAACACGACAACACATTCTGTTCCGACCCAGCTGGTTGGCTCCCCATGAATACGATGATGATGCAGTTTCTTCGTTCCGACCTAGCCATGTACACGAGCCCTGGCCGTACGTATGCGCGAGTAGGCGTTCGAGACCCCACCCGTATGTATGTACGTGGCCGTATTTTCTTTCTTGCACACTGGCCGTTGTACGTACGTGTACATGCTATGTGCGCGCCTCTACTATAACACGTGCGCGCCTCTACATCGACCAGTATGTACGTATGCTACCTCTTTTAGCACTGCGTTGGTTTTCCCCGAAGAGGAAGGGATGATGCAGCAAAGTAGCATAAGTATTTCCCTCAGTTTTTGAGAACCAATGTATCAATCCAGTAGGAGGCTACGCGCGAGTCCCTCGTACCTGCACAAAACAAATAAATCCTCGCAACCAACGCAAATAGGGGTTGTCAATCCCTATAAGGCCACTTACGTGAGTGAGATCTGATAGATATGATAAGATGATATTTTTGGTATTTTTATGATAAAGATGCAAAGTAAAGTAAGGCAAAGTAAATATCAAAGTAAACAACTAAGTAGTAGGAGATTGATATGATAAATAGACCCGGGGGCCATAGGTTTCACTACTGGCTTCTCTCGAGAGCATAAGTATTCTACGGCGGGTGAACAAATTACAGTTGAGCAATTGATAGAATTGAGCATAGTTATGAGAATATCTAGGCATGATCATGTATATAGGCATCATGTCCGAGACAAGTAGACCGACTCCTGCCTGCATCTACTACAAGTACTCCACTCATCGACCGCTATCCAGCATGCATCTAGAGTAGTAAGTTAAAAACAGAGTAACACCTTAAGCAAGATGACATGATGTAGAGGGATAGGCTCATGCAAAATGAAGAAAACCCCATCTTGTTATCCTCGATGGTAACAATACAATACGTGCCTTGCTGCCCCTATTGTCACTGGGAAAGGACACCGCAAGATTGAACCCAAAGCTAAGCACTTCTCCCATTGCAAGAAAGATCAATCTAGTAGGCCAAACCAAACTGATAATTCGAAGAGACTTGCAAAGATAACCAATCATACATAAAAGAATTCAGAGAAGATTCAAATATTGTTCATAGATAGACATGATAATAAACCCACAATTCATCGGTCTCAACAAACACACCGCAAAAAGAAGATTACATTGAATAGATCTCCACAAGAGAGGGGGAGAACATTGTATTGAGATCCAAAAAGAGAGAAGAAGCCATCTAGCTACTAACTATGGACCCGTAGGTCTGATATAACTACACACACTTCATAGGAGGGGCTATGGTGTTGATGAAGAAGCCCTCCGTGATCGATGCCCCCTTCGGCGGAGCTCCGGAACAGGCCACAAGATGGGATCTCATGGATACAGAAAGTTACGTCGGTGGAATTAGGGTTTTTGCTCCTGTTCTGATCGTTTGGGGGTACGTGGATATATAGGAGGAAGAAGTACGTCGGTGGAGCAACAGGGGGCCCACGAGGGTGGAGGGCGCGCCTGGGGAGGAGGGGGGGGGGGGTAGGCGCGCCCCCTACCTCGTGGCCTCCTGTTACGTGTCTTGACGTAGGGTCCAAGTCTCCCGAGTTGTATTCGATGAGAAAATCATGTTCCCGAAGGTTTCATTCCGTTTGGACTGCGTTTGATATTCCTTTTCTTCGAAACCCTAAAATAGGCAAAAAACAACAATTCTGGGTTGGGCCTCCGGTTAATAGGTTAGTCCCAAAAATAATATAAAAGTGGATAATAAAGCCCAATAATGTTTTTAAACAGTAGATAATATAGCATGGAGGAATAAAAAATTATAGATATGTTGGAGACGTATCAAGCATCCCCAAGCTTAATTCCTGCTCTTCCTCGAGTAGGTAAATGATAAAAACAGAATTTTTGGTGCGGAGTGCTACTTGGCATAATTTTAATGTAATTCTTCTTAATTGTGGTATGAATATTCAGATCCGAAAGATTCAAGAAAAAAGTTCATATTGACATAAAATGATAATACTTCAAGCATACTAACTAAGCAATTATGTCTTCGCAAAATAACATGGCCAAAGAAAGTTCATCCCTGCAAAATCATATGGTTTAGTCATGTTTCATTTTCGTCACACAAGAATGCTATCATCATGCACAACCCCGATGACAAGCCAAGCAATTGTTTCATACTTTAGTAATCTCAAACCTATAAACTTTCACGCAATATATGAGCGGGAGCCATGGACATAGCACTATAGGTGGAATAGAATATAATGAGGGGGGTTATGTGGAGAAGACAAAAAAGGAGAAAGTCTCACATCAATGAGGCTAATCAATGGGCTATGGAGATGCCCACCGATTGATGTTAATGCAAGGAGTAGGGATTGCCATGCAATGGATGCACTAGAGCTATAAATGTATGAAAGCTCAACAAAAGAAACTAGTGGGTGTGCATCCAACTTGCTTGCTCACGAAGACCTAGGGCACTTGAGGAGGCCCATTGTTGGAATATACAAGCCAAGTTCTATAATGAAAAATTCCCACTAGTATATGAAAGTGATAACATGAGAGACTCTCTACTATGAAGATCATGGTGCTACTTTGAAGCACAAGTGTGGCAAAGGATAGTAACATTGTCCCTTCTCTCTTTTTCTCTCATTTTTTTGGGACTTTTCTTTTTTATGGCCTTTCTCTTTTTTTATATTTCTCACTTGGGACAATGCTCTAGAAAATGATGATCATCACACTTCTATTTATTTACAACTCAATGATTACAACTCAATACTAGAACAAAAGATGACTCTATATGAATGCCTCCGGCGGTGTACCGGGATAGGCAATGGACCAAGAGTGACATGTATGAAAGAATTGTGAACGGTTGCTTTGCCACAAATACTATGTCAACTACATGACCATGCTAAGCAATATGACAATGATGAATGTGTCATGATGAACGTAATGATGGAAAGTTGCATGGCAATATATCTCGGAATGGCTATGGAAATGCCATAATAGGTAGGTATGGTGGCTGTTTTGAGGAAGATATAAGGAGGTTTATGTGTGAAAGAGTGTATCATATCACGGGGTTTGGATGCACCGGCGAAGTTTGCGCCAACTCTCAATGTGAGAAAGGGCAATGCACGGTACCGAAGAGGCTAGCAAGGATGGAAGGGTGAGAGTGCGTATAATCCATGGACTCAACATTAGTCATAAAGAACTCACATACTTATTGCAAAAATCTACAAGTCATGTAAAACCTCGGTACTACGCGCATGCTCCTAGGGGGATAGATTGGTAGGAAAAGACCATCGCTCGTCCCCGACCGCCACTCATAAGGAAGACAATCAAATAACACCTCATGTTTCAAATTTGTTGCATAACGTTTACCATACGTGCATGCTACGGGACTTGCAAACCTCAAGACAAGTATTTCTCAATTTCACAACTACTTAACTAGCACGACTTTGATATTATTACCTCCATATCTCAAAACAATTATCAAGCATCAAACTTCTCTTAGTATTCAACACACTCATAAGAAAGTTTTATTATTAATCTTGCATACCAAGCATATTAGGTTTTTAAGCAAATTACCATGCTATTAAGACTCTGAAAATAATCTAAGTGAAGCATGAGAGATCAATAGTTTCTATAAAACACATCCACCACCGTGCTCTAAAAGATATAAGTGAAGCACTAGAGCAAAATTATATAACTCAAAAGATATAAGCGAAGCACATAGAGTATTCTAACAAATTCCAAATCATGTATGGCTCTATAAAAAGGTGTGTACAGCTAGGATGATTGTGGTAAAATAACAAGCAAAGGCTCAAATAATACAAGACGCTCCAAGCAAAACACATATCATGTGGCGAATAAAAATATAGCTCCATGTAAAGTTACCGATAGAAGTAGACGAAAGAGGGGATGCCTTCCGGGGCATCCCCAAGCTTTGGCTTTTAGGTGTCCTTAGATTATCTTGGGGGTGCCATGGTCATCCCCAAGCTTAGGCTCTTGCCACTCCTTGTTCCATAATCCATCAAATCTTTACCCAAAACTTGAAAACTTCACAACACAAAACTTAAAGTAGAAAACACATGAGCTCCGTTAGCGAAAGAAAACAATAGACCACTTCAAGGTACTGTAATGAACTCATTATTTATTTATATAGGTGTTATACCTACTGTATTAAAACTTCTCTATGGTTCATAAACTATTTTACTAGCCATAGATTCATCAAAATAAGCAAACAACACACGAAAAACAGAATCTGTCAAAAATAGAACAGTCTGTAGTTATCTGTAGCTAGCGCAAGATCTGGAACCCCAAAAATTCTAAAATAAATTGCTGGACGTGACTAATTTATCTATTAGTCATCTTAAAAAATAGTTAACTAAATATCACTTTCCAAATAAAAATGGCAGCAGTTCTCGTGAGCGCTAAAGTTTCTGTTTTTTACAGCAAGTTCAACAAGACTTTCCCCAAGTCTTCCCAACGGTTCTACTTGGCACAAACACTAATTAAACACAAAAAACACAACAAAAACAGAGGCTAGATAATTTATTTATTACTAAACAGGAGCAAAAATCAAGGAATAAAAATAAAATTGGGTTACCTCCCAACAAGCGCTATCGTTTAACGCCCCTAGCTAGGCATAACCAGCAAGAATAGATCTAGGTATTGCCATCTTTGGTAGGCAATCCATAGGTGGCTCTCATAATATATTAATAAGGTGATTTAATCTTTTTTCTAGGAAAGTGTTCCATGCCTTTCCTTACTGGAAATTGGAATCTAATACTTCCTTCCTTCATATAAATAATTGCACCAATCGTTCTAAGAAAAGGTCTACCAATAATAATAGGACATGAAGGATTGCAATCTATGTCAAGAACAATAAAATCTACGGGCACATAATTTCTATTTGCAACAATAATAACATCATTAATTCTTCCCATAGGTTTTTTAATAGTGGAATCCGCAAGGTGCAAGTTTAGAGAGCAATCATCAAAATCACGGAAACCTAACAAATCACACAAAGTCTTTGGAATTGTGGAAACACTAGCACCCAAATCACATAAAGCATAGCATTCATGATCTTTAATTTTAATTTTAATAGTTGGTTCCCACTCATCATAAAGTTTTCTTGGGATAGAAACTCCCAATTCAAGTTTTTCTTCATAAGATTGCATCAAGGCATCAACGATATGTTTAGTAAACACTTTATTTTGATTATAAGCATGAGGAGAATTTAGCACGGATTGCAAAAAGGAAATACAATCAATCAAAGAGCAATTTTCATAGTTAAATTCCTTGAAATCCATAATGGTGGGTTTGGCAACATCTAGGGTTTTAATTTCTTCAATCCCACTTTTATCAATTTTAGCATCAAGATCAACAAATTCCAGATTCTTAGAACGCCTTCTAGGTAAAGGTGGATCATATTCAGTCCCATTATTATCAAGATTCATATTGCAAAACAAAGATTTAATAGGGGACACATCAATAACTTTTAGATCTTCATCATTATTTTCATAGGAACTAGAAGAACACACTTTTATAAAGGCATCTTTCTTAGCACGCATCCTAGCGGTTCTTTCTTTGCACTCATCAATGGAAATTCTCATGGCTTTGAGAGACTCATTGATATAATGCTTAGGTGGAATAGATCTAAGTTCCAAATAATCAACATCAAGAGCAATTCTATCAACGTTCCTAGCCAAATCATCAATCTTAAGCAATTTTTTCTTCAATCATAGCACTAAAATTCTTTTGGGAAGTAATAAATTCTTTAATTTTAGAATCAAAATAAGAGGGCATCTTATTATAATTTCCATAAGAATTGTTGTAGGAATTACCATAATTATTAGAGGGATTACTAGGATAAGGCCTAGGATTAAAATTTCCTCTATACGCATTGTTACCAAAATTGTTCCTACCAACAAAATTCACATCCATAGATTCATTATGATTCTCAATCAAAGTAGACAAGGGCATATCATTAGGATCAAAAGAAACACTCTTATTAGCAAATAATTTCATAAGTTCATCCATCTTTCCACTCAAAACATTAATTTCTTCTATCGCATGCACCTTTTTTATTAGTAGATCTTTCAGTGTGCCATTGAGAATAATTAACCGTAATATTATCTAGGAGTTTAGTAGCTTCTCCCAAAGTGATTTCCATAAAAGTGCCTCCCGCGGCCGAATCTAAAAGATTTCTAGAAGCAAAATTCAATCCGGCATAAATTTTTTGAACAATCATCCACAAATTTAAACCATGAGTAGGGCAATTACGTATCATTAATTTCATTCTCTCCCAAGCTTGTGCAACATGTTCATGATCAAGTTGCTTAAAATTCATAATATCGTTTCTAAGAGAGATGATCTTAGCGGGGGGGGGATACTTAGAGAGAAAAGCATCTTTGCACTTGTTCCATGAATCAATACTATTTTCAGGCAAAGACGAAAACCAAGCTTTAGCACGATCTCTAAGCGAAAAAGGAAATAGCTTCAATTTAACAATATCATTATCCACATATTTCTTCTTTTGCATGTCACACAAATCAACGAAGCTATTTAGATGGGTAGCGGCATGTTCACTAGGATGGCCGGAGAAGGGATCTTTCATAACAAGATTCAGCAAAGCAACATTAATTTCACAAGATTCAGCATCGGTAAGAGGAGCAATCGGAGTGCTAATAAAATCATTGTTGTTGGTATTGGTGAAGTCACATAATTTAGTATTATCTTGAGCCATCGTGACAAGCAAGCAAACTAACACACAAGCAAACAAAAAGCAAACGGGCAAAAAGAGGCAAATTGAGAAAGAGAGGGAGGATAGAGAGAGAGAGAGGGCGAATAAAACGGCAAGGGTGAAGTGGGGGAGAGGAAAACGAGAGGCAAATGGCAAATAATGTAATGCGGGAGATAAGGGTATGTGATGGGTACTTGGTATGCTGACTTTTGCGTAGACCTCCCCGGCAACGACGCCAGAAACCCTTCTTGCTACCTCTTTTAGCATTGCGTTGGTTTTCCCCGAAGAGGAAGGGATGATGCAGCAAAGTAGCGTAAGTATTTCCCTCAGTTTTTGAGAACCAAGGTATCAATCCAGTAGGAGGCTAAGTGCGAGTCCCTCGTACCTGCACAAAAAAAATAAATCCTCGCAACCAACGCAAATAGGGGTTGTCAATCCCTATAAGGCCACTTACGAGAGTGAGATCTGATAGATATGATAAGATAATTTTTTTGTATTTTTATGATAAAGATGCAAAGTAAAGTAAAGGCAAAGTAAATATCAAAGTAAACAACTAAGTAGTAGGAGATTGATATGATAAAGATAGACCCGGGGGCCATATGTTTCACTAGTGGCTTCTCTCGAGAGCATAAGTATTCTACGGTGGGTGAACAAATTACTGTTGAGCAATTGACAGAATTGAGCGTAGTTATGAGAATATCTAGGCATGATCATGTATATAGGCATCACGTCCGAGACAAGTAGACCGACTCCTGCCTGCATCTACTACTATTACTCCACTCATCGACCGCTATCCAGCATGCATCTAAAGTATTAAGTTAAAAACAGAGTAACGCCTTAAGCAAGATGACATGATGTAGAGGGATAGACTCATGCAATATGAAGAAAACCCCATCTTCTTATCCTCGATGGCAACAATACAATACGTGCCTTGCTTCCCTTATTGTCACCGGGAAAGGACACCGCAAGATTGAACCCAAAGCTACGCACTTCTCCCATTGCAAGAAAGATCAATCTAGTAGGCCAAACCAAACTGATAATTCGAAGAGACTTGCAAAGATAACCAATCATACATAAAAGAATTCAGAGAAGATTCAAATATTGTTCACAGATAGACTTGATCATAAACCCACAATTTATCGGTCTCAACAAACACACCGCAAAAAGAAGATTACATCGAATAGATCTCCACAAGAGAGGGGAGAACATTGTATTGAGATCCAAAAAGAGAGAAGAATCCATCTAGCTACTAACTATGGACCAGTAGGTCTGAGATAAACTATTCACACTTCATCGGAGGGGCTATGGTGTTGATGAAGAAGCCCTCCGTGATCGATGCCCCCTCCGACGGAGCTCCGGAATAGGCCCCGAGATGGGATCTCTTGGATACAGAAAGTTACGGCGGTGGAATTAGGGTTTTTGCTCCTGTTCTGATCGTTTGGGGGTACGTGTATATATATAGGAGGAAGAAGTACGTCGGTGGAGCAACAGGGGCCCACGAGGGTGGAGGGCGCGCCTGGTGGTGGTAGGCGCGCCCCCTCCCTCGTGGCCTCCTGTTACATGTCCTGACGTAGGGTCCAAGTCTCTTGAGTTGTATTCGATGAGAAAATCACGTTCCTGAAGGTTTCATTCCGTTTGGACTCCGTTTGATATTCCTTTTCTTCGAAACCCTAAAAGAGGCAAAAACAGCAATTCAGGGCTGGGCCTTCGGTTAATAGGTTAGTCCCAAAAATTATATAAAAGTGGATAATAAAGCCCAATAATGTTTTAAAACAATAGATAGTATAGCCTGGAGCAATCAAAAATTATAGATACGTTGGAGATGTATCAACGTACACGTTCGCGACCAGAATGACAAAGCTATGTACGCTTCGACTAGGTGGACCCCGACTGTCAGGCACTTACTTGCGTGCGAAGATGTAGCTGGTGGGTCCCAACAATCAGGGGGGCGAATCGGTTTTTTGCCCGGACACACTTCCTTGCGTGCGAAGATGTAGCTAGTAGGTCCCAACAGTCAGGGGGAAACATTTTTTTTGCAAAATACGGTTGCCCGTCCGATGGGTCCCGATTGTCAGGTGGATGAATCATTATTTTTCGTGTAATAAGGAGGCACTTCCTTGCTGCGGCCATTGACCCAGCTGTCAGCCTCTCCACGTACAGTCCACGTCCGATGGAAGCTGTTCCTTGACCATGTTGACCACGCCACCGAGAGCACCAGGGCGGTGGACGACGACGAGGCCTAGGAAGGGGACGACGCGGAGCCGGGGAAGACGCGGCAGTGGATGCCCATGTGTATAGGAGTATGAGGGTTCACTGGTTCACTGCGGTGTGAGGCTGTCGTCGCTGCAGAATAATAGGGGGTGTGGATGAGTAGAGGGATGGCCTGGCTAGCGGTGGGAGTAGTAGGGGCGTAGAGGCCCCTGCGGAATCGCAGCCAGCCATAGGAGGCAGGAGCACGAGGCACGATCGTCGCTGGTTTGGGCGGCTGGAGCAAGAAGACAAGAGGTTGAAGAAGCACTACGGCCGTTGGATGGACATCGTACGGTCACTGGAGCTAGAATCGTGCATATTGACTAAGTTGACAAAGCCCTCCGTCCCCGTCAACTTAGTAGGCCCACAAGTCAGCCTCCCACTATACTAGGTCCCAACTAGCAAGGGGAGTATTCATTTTTTTGTGCGTAATAAGGAGGCACTTCCTTGCGTGCGAAGATATAGATGGTGGGTCCGAGCTGTCAGCGAAGGTAACGTTTTTTTCGCGAAATACAGAGGCCCTTTCGGTGGGTCCCAAATGTCAGGTGGAGGAATCATTAATTTGTGCGTAATAAGGAGGCTTTTCCTTGCATGCGGCCGTGGACCCAGCTATCGGCCTCTCCATGTACAGTCCACTTCAGATTTATGTCGGTCATTGACCACATTGACCAGGCCGCGCTGAGAGCACCAGGGCGGTGGACGATGGTGAGGCCTAGGAAGGGAACGACACGGAGCCAGGGAAGACTCGGCAGTTGTTTCCCACGTGGAGGGGAGTACGACTGTACGAGGGTTTACTGGTTCGTCTGCCGTCGCCAGAGAATAACAGCAGGTGTGGGTGAGTAGAGGGATGGCTAGGCCAGCGATGGGAGTATGGTGGGGTGGTGAGGCCTGCGCGGTAGCACAGCCGACCGCGGGGAGGAGGGAGCAGGCAGTCCCGTCGGCGTTTGTTTGAGCGGCTGGAGCAGGAAGAGCAGAGATTGAAGAGGCACGACGGCCGTTGGATGGACATCCAACAGTCACTACTTGTGCGTCAACCTTTTTTGGAAAGCCTCAAATATGTGGAAAGTAGCATACATCCCATCTACCATTATTTCTAATAATTTACAGCCCATTTGCTAATTCTTAAGGTTTTTTTGGAGCCTGTATTCTTTTTGTTAGCATTACAGCCCATATTGTGGCCACGGTTAAAAAATTATACGAAATTTTGCATATTTCGGTGCAGTCCGAACTGTTTTTAATCCTGAAATTTCGATTCACATTCAAACTGATTTTAAAAATAAATGTATATCAATATAAAAGCCAACAAATTGTCCATGCATAAAAATCAATGCAATTTAAAATATCAAAATGAAAAAAAGAAATTTGAAACTAATTGCCGGTTTGATGTGTTTTAAAAATGTACATCCCATTTCTCATTACTGATAGGCCAGCTGAATGAAGCTCTCCTCGTCTTGAAAGATTTGCAGCCCAACAGGCCTAACAAAGCGACTTACTTGGCGAATCACAAAAAAACTGGGGTGTGGCCGTGGACCCAGCTGCGGCCATGGACCCATCTGTTAGCCTCTCCATGTATAGTACTCTTCCGATGGAAGTCGGTCGTTGACCACGTTGACCACGTCGCGCCGAGAGCACCAAGGTAGTGGACGACAGCGAGGCCTAGGAAGGGGACGACATGGAGACGGGGAAGACGCGGCAGTGGATGCCCACGCGGAGAGGAGTACGAGGGTTCACTGGTTCGGTTGCGGTGTGAGGCTGCCGTCGCCGCAAAATAACAGGGGGTGTGGGTGAGTAGAGGGATGGCCTGGCCAGCGGTGGGAGTAGTAGGGGGCGGTGATGCCTCCGCGGTTGGAGCAAGAAGACCAGAGGTTGAAGAAGCACTACAGCCGTTGGATTAACATCATACGGTAACAGGAGCTAGAATCATTCATATTGACTAAGTTGACAAAGCCCTCAGTCCCCGTCATCTTGGTAGGCCCACAAGTCAGCCTCCCACTATGTTGGGTTCCAGCTGGCAGGGGGAGTATTCATTTTTTTGTGCGTAATAAGGAGGCACTTCCTTGCGTGCGAAGATAGCTGGTGGGTCTGACCTATCAGCGGGGGGCAAGTTTTTTTCGTGAAATACAGAGGCCCTTCCGGTGAGTCCCAGATGTCAGCTGGAGGAATCAAAGACTTGAGAAGGCGTACAGAACAAGCTGGTGTACCAGTAAAGAGACGTTGCTGAGTTTTCGGAAAAAGAGAGACGTGCTCCTGTAGCTGGTTCCAATCCAAACCTAGACTATAACTATATATGGTGCTATGCTACTTTGCAAGTAATGAAACTGACATATCCAATGTTCGGTTCTCCTCTTCTCTACTTACTCTGCCTAGCATCAGAAGCTTTGGCCGCAACAACCATGTCCGCTGGCTACTCGTCCACCTGCTCTTCAGCAGGCAACAACCAGATATGCGCCAAGTCGCCACCTGTACCATCGCCTGTGGGTCTCATCACACCCCCGCCGACACGCGCACCGTAGCCGGTTGGTCATCGCAACCCGCTGCCGCTGGTGTGGTGCCACTACTGGAAATCACGCAGAGTCATCCATCGCGTCTCAACCACAATCCTCAACCCTGGCCGAGTCTTCTAGAAATGCCCGAATCATGGGGTAATAATATGTTTAAGTGTTTTTCTGCTGCTTTCAGTTGCCGATTTTTTAATAGTTTGGGTGATGATCTTCCAATTTGATTCATGCAGAAAAGGGAAGATTCGTGTGTTTTGTATTTCTAGGAAGTTGCTGATGTGGGGGAGTGCAACTACGCTGATTATTTGGTTAGCCGAGGAATCCCAATACCATCAGGTTGGGGTGTTGGACAAGTAACTGAAGGAACGTCAGAAGAGGAAGATGCAGAGCAGAAGGTTAAAGATGCAGTTCCTCTGATCATGGCCAAGCAACAGCTGCTGAACGGCCTTGACATCAATGAGATGAAATAGCTTCTAAAGATAATGGGCAAAATCGATGTGATTTGTAGGATGATTGTCTCTTTATTTGCAGTGTATGTAGCACTCGTGATGTATTCAGTGGCTATGACATGAGCACTTTGTTGAAACTAGTAATGAACGAAACCTGTGTAGCAGGCTGGGCGTAGTGTTGTGAACATCTAATGATTTCTATTAACGGAAATCAGGGGGTATCCCCTTTTGCTCATAAATAAATAAATAGCAGAGGCCCTTTTGGTAATAAATAAATAAATTGGCAGAGGCCCTGTCGGGTCATCTTTGTTCTCATTCGAAGATGTCGAGCAAATTGCAGTCCAACAGCAAACTATGTCATCAAATTCAAGTTTCACAGCCAAATATGAGTACAACTAAACAACAATGTCATCATGTTTTAGTCGTCATACAATCACCAAACACAAATCAGCATACATAACAAGTGACGTTCTCACAGGAAAATACTAAACAACATGTTCATCAGGTTTCAGTTGTCATAGCAAACACAATTTCACATAGTAGATAAAAAACGTCTTCTGACAGGCAAATACGACAAAACAAATGTAATCATCATCCGCAGCAGCAACGTCAACATCTTCGCCATGTGTATCAATCTGAATCGTAATTCCCCATGGTGTCATCTTCTTCTTCGTCCTCAACGTCCTCGAACATTGGCTTCTTCTTGATCAACTCTTGTATGTCCACAGCACGACAGGCAATCTTTTCGCCAGCGTCATTGACGTGATGGTTCTCAAAGATATTAGGAACATCTGTGTTATCTTGTACATCAGGAGCAGTGTAAGCATCATCTTGTTGTGCAACTTCATTAAACGTATTCCTCTGCTCAAACCTTTGCAATACTCTCTAGTCATCGCTATGTGGAAATGTGTCTTCCAAGAAAAATATCCGTGTTGCTTGATTTGCCAAAATAAAAGGCTCGTTGGTCTGGTACGTCGCCTTACATTGATGGATTTGAAATAATCATCAGCTCTGGGTTTTGCAATCCTGGAAAACAGGTTATACCAACGACAGCACAACAGAACCACACACCGATGATCCTCGAAACTGGAGATATACTGCAATTGAACAATGTCTGTTATGTTAGCATACATTTCAGTTGTCTCTTTGTCATACGTATCCGTGCTCATGATGGCACTGTTTTGTGTCTTCCTGCCTTCGTCTCGTGCAAGGGTGTTGTAGGGCACATCTCCGACAACGCAAGATTCATAATGTCTTACCCGAGTATCAGGACCAATTGCTACTGAGTAAAGGGCATCATCAACTGCCTGCCCATCCTCAAGCTGATCATCTTATGTACTCAATATATTAAAAAAAGTGACAGTGCAATTCAAAAGCTTACATGGCTCTTGAACCATTTCACAAATCCTGCAATAACCAGTTTGTCAATGTTTCTTGGATTTTGTGGCAGTAACTCCTTTTTGTAGATGCTGCACAACATAGTGATCGCGTCAAACATCTAAATATGTAAGAATGTGCTGCAATCCTAGTAGATTATGATGTATAAGCTGTAGTACTTAGCATTTACTTGATATAAGGTAGTATCTCAGGACAGTTATTCAACACATACCAAACCATTTTGTCCAAATCTTTATGTTTGTCCTCTTATCGACTCTTCCCTATAACTCGAACAGAATAATCAAAAAACATTGAGCCCGGGATTGTCTTCACCCACCTCTTTGCTAAGCTGATCAACTGTTTCAATGTATTTTGAGTAGAATGTCAACGCTTCTGTAGTAATGTAGGCCTCTATAATGGAACCCCCATGTCTAGCTCTGTTCCTAACATAGCTCTTGAAAGTGCCTAGCCGCCTTTCAATAGGGTACATCCAGCCATACTATACTGGACCTCTATGTAGTGACTCATGAGGTAGATGAACAACCAAATGCACCATCACATCAAAGAAGGCTGGAGGATATATCTTCTCAAGGTCGCATATGATAGTTGGTATCTTGTCTCTAAGATGCTCCAAAGCATCTATCCTGATATTTCTACTACAGAGTTCCCTGAAGAATTGTCCCAACTCTGCAACTGCTCTGTATAAGTCAGGGCGGCCCAATGCTCTAATGATAACAGGTAAAACCCTTTGAAATAGGACGTGGTAGTCATAAGTTTTCAACCCTTGTACCTTGTTTCCATCTGCACTGACTCTCCTCTCAGGGTTGGAAGCAAATCCATGTGGGAATCTCACACGTGACTGGACCTCGCATAATTCTTTTCTTTTTATCTTGTCCAAGACGTACACAGCTGGTGCCATATCCTGTGGTTTACCTTCATCTTGCACCTGCAAATCCTGTCTGATACCTAGGTGTGTCAAATCAATCCTAGATTTTAAGGTATCTTTCGTCTTGCCTTCAATATTAAGAAGTGTGCCGTAATGCTGTCACATATATTTTTCTCGATGCGCATCAATTCAAGATTATGCCGCAGATCCAAATCTTTCCAACAATCCAAGTCCCACAAAGTGGACCTGCGGGTAAACAATAATCCCTCTTCTGCCTTGCCACACCTCCTTTTCCCGCTACCATTACCAGGATGGTTTCTTGGTGTAATATGCCTGACCTTCTCTAATTCCACTTGCAACTCATCGGCGGTGAGCCTCTTTGGCGCATCACGGTTTTCATGCTTTGCATTGAACACATGTCTTCGGTATTTTCTAGGATGCGGCTTTTCCTTGGCAAGGAAACGGCGGTGTCCAATGTAACAGATCTTGCTAAGTATTGTGTATGACAACGGATTCCTGTCACAGCGAACACATGCATTGTAACCATGTGTCGTCCGCCCTGACATTGTGCCCAAAGCCGGATAATCATGGATGCACCAAATTATAACATCACGCAAAAAGAAATCAGCTGGTGGGCTGCTATATAGGTCTCAAGTGAGAACACCCCTCCATAGCTATTGAAGTTCCTCCACAAGAGGCTCCATGGACAAATCAAAATCCTTTCCAGGACTTTTTGGACCTGGGATGAGCAAGGCCATCATGTAGTTTGATTCTTGGGTGCAGGCATTTGGAGGCATGTTGTAAGGGATAACAAGCACTGGCCACATGCTATATGTGGCACTCTGGTGGCCAAATGGGTTAAATACATCTGAAGCTAAGCCAAGTCTAATGTTTCTCGGGTCAGCAGTAAACTTTTTGTGTTTCTTATTGAAGCTTTTCCACTCACTACCATGTGATGGATGGCTCATTACATTCTGATCTCTGTACTCCTGGTTCCTAGAATGCCACAGTACATCCTCTCTTATTTCAGCATCATGAAACAACCTCTGCAATCTTGGTGTAATTGGAAAATGTCTCAGAACATTATGAGGAATCCTCTTCACAGCATCACCATCTTTCCATCTTGATGATTTGCATTTCAGGCATTCACTTAAGTTGGCATAATCCTTCTGGAACAGAACACAATTATTCTTACAAACATGGATCATATCATATCCAATTCCAACTGCACGAAGGAAATTCTTCATTTTACTATAGGTGTGTGGGAGCTCAGACACATCTGGGAAAGCTTTGCGGAAAGCAGCCAACATCGCATCGAATGATTTGTTGGTCATCCGCTTAGATGTCTTCACCTGAAGAAAGGTGACCATAGCTGCAAATACTAACAGCTTATTTCCTGGGGTGACAGCCACGTTGCATTGTTCCAACATGCGGGCCCACCGTTTTTCTTCTGCAGGTGAAAGTTCACGGAATGCACGAGCATTTCATAGCATTGTTTCAATGTTGGTCAAACTCACTGGCTCCACCACCACCTCCTCCTCTTCCACCTGAGCATCAGGCAGATGAAGATGGTGATCTGCTGCTTCCACGTAGTCAATAACATTGACGTTCATAGCTTCACCATGATGAACCCACCTAGTATATGTGACCAACATCCCATACAAGTGTAGATGATTTTGCACAGTTGACTGGGGTCTTGTAACTGAATTCATACAACTGCTACACGGGCAGAGCACATCTGATTTCGGACCACCGTACTCTGCTCTGATATAGTTCATGAAGTTTTCAACCCCCTCTACATATGCAGCAGAGAATCTTCGAGCAGAAGTTATCCAAGTCCTGTCCATCTGTTAGACATACAAATTAGTTCTTCTACTAGATATTACAGGAAAAACATATATGCTTTTTTATGAAGTCCAGAAAAATACCTAGGTCGATGTCTAAAGCTATGGCAAGATATTTGGACGAGCAGATCTTAGTAACGAAATATATGTAAAGCTAATTCAGCAAACAGATTTGAGTGCTAAATTATGGCAGGCTGTTTCAGCAGTCAATGTGGCCGAGCACACAGCCATCGAACTATCAAGGGCCATCACAGCAACAAAGATCGAGTATAAAACGGTGTAGAGCTATTTCACCTAACAGATTGGCTACTAGACCATGGAAATCTATGTCACAATAAATATATGGCAGGATATTTTAGCGATTAATCGGCCTTGGCATGCCATCTCAGCTAAGCAGACTGAGTGTAGAACAGGGCAAGGAAGCTTCTTAAGCAGAGCATATTGACTGTAAACTACTTCGGCAAACAGTGAGATTAACAGCGTCTATCAGCTAACATTTAGCGCTACACCGACATGCACGGGGCCTCAGTCTAAAATGCGCGTACCGTGGGAGAAGCTGACCGCCGCGCGTCTCCACACGAATGTCGCCAGCGGTGGCAGCGCTGACCGCCGTGCGCCTCCACAAGAACGTCGCCAGCGGTGGCGGCGCGGCTAGAGGACGGCAATCTACAAGAGCGTACCGTGGGAGCGAGAGGATTGCCGTGCGTCCCCATGACGAACCGTGGCACCGACATATCGACGCGGCGGGGAGGGCGTCTTTGGCGGAGCGAATGGAGTGGAGGGGGACG